>NW_023270418.1:18358069-18420605 GCF_011800145.1 Mirounga leonina | reverse complement strand
GATAGATAGATAGATAGATAGATAGATAGATAGATAGATAGATAGATGATAGATAGATGTAGATAGATAGTGAACCACTGGTCATCAGGTGCCAAAGTATAATGAATCCTGTGAGTCAAAAATCAGATTTTACTCAGCTCTATGAGATACACAATTGATTTTTCAAATCGATAGGTGAACTTGAAATTAATTGACTGCAGTCACCTTAGTATCGTTTAACTATAAGTAACTAATTGTCCAGCAGAGATTGAATCCAGTAATTAGGTAATTTATTAAAATTCAGCCTTTTTCTAAGCATGATAGTTTTGCTACTGCAAATTCTTCCTAACCATTCTACTTATATCAAACAACATCTTTTGAAGAAAAATTATCACAAAATTTGAAAGATGGAAGGGGCCTCAGGAGCAACTTTGTACAAAGCCTTTAAGTTTTTATGTGGAGAGATTAAGACCCAGTGAGGTTTGGACACTTGCCCAAATTGCCTGGTTAATTATGGCAGGGTTATTAATTGAATCCATTTCTGATTCTCAATCCAGTGTCTATATTTACTTACTTTCTTGTTGCTATATAAGACTGAGAAATCTGTAAATTACAGTGAATTTTTTATAGTTTTCTATGTCAATTTGGCTATTAGATTTGAAACAAAGTGATAATTATCTGTATAGTTTTGAACTCGTGACAAAAGGATGAGGTAAGAACAAGAAGTCCCTCAAATGTATGTTCAAAATGATATCTATAGATAAACATCTTTTCCAATGAAATACATATGGCACATCTCAATAATACAACTCAATGAACATTGACAAAAGAAAGACTAGCAAATCTAGGATGGATATACTAAAGCAACTATATATATATATATATAGTTACATATATAGTTATATACATACATACACACATGTGTTATATGTATGCAGCTGTATATATATAATACATGTGTTATATACATATATATTATATATAGACCCATATATTCACATATATATATATATATATTTATGTTAGAAAGATAAATATTACATCAATTGATTCTATTGAGTGAGGTTGGCAGGCAAGAATGTCTACTCTAAATTTGTTCTCATTCATATAGTATGATTTAAAAATATGATATTTGTGTTGTCTTACTCCAGGTGTAAAATAAACATCATCTGCTGAAATCCAGAACACTTCTTTAAATTCTTTGGGTTTTCTCAGGAAGATCAGGAACTGTTGGAGAAATTTTGATAAGGTAAGTTCCAAGCACTACTAATCTGTTCTCTTGGAGTTTCCATTCTAGCTGCCCAAGTTCAGAATAAAGTGAGGTTTAATAAGTCAAAAGAATAGGCAAATGGAGAGGTAGATGCCACTTTTATTAATGATGCAGTTAGTATCTAAGGATGCTGTTTCAATGTATGACTAAAATAGGCTTCCTAACATTGAACCCCAGACTTAGATTCACCCATCCAGGCCCAGGGCTGTAGGCTCCCCTGACATGGACATGACAGCCTGACCATAAAATTTCCAGTGTGGAATAGCCGGTTCAAATGCATCTGTGAGCAGCCTGCTGTAAAGATACAGGTGACGAGAATGGGTTAAACTATAACTGACAAAGTCTTGCTCCTGAGTTCACCAATCAAATAAACAACTCTAATGACCAAGGAGAGGAGAGAGTAAATGGAATAAAAAGAGGCCAGGAGAAATACTATGGTGGGATTTTCTTCAGATGAAAAAATTTAGAAATTGGGAATAAATATTCTTACTTCATACCACTGTATAGGAGTGACCTGCAAAAAAAGAAGGGCCCGTTAGAGGTTGCACCAGGATTTTCTTTTTTTTTTTTTTTTAATTTTTTTATTCTTATGTTAATCCCCTTACATTACAACATTAGTTTTAGATGAAGTGTTCCATGATTCATTGTTTGTGCACAACACCCAGTGCTCCATGCAGAATGTGCCCTCCTAAATACCCACCACCAGGCTAACCCATCCTCCCACCCCCCTCCCCTCTAGAACCCTGTTTGTTTTTCAGAGTCCATCGTCTCTCATGGTTCGTCTACCCCTGCACCAGGATTTTCTTAACCTAGTAGCACAATAAGAGAATTTCTCCTGGGTGAGAGAGGCAACCACAGCACGATGATTTCTCCTGCTTTAAGGAGCTAGCCAGATTCAAGGCAGAACTGCTGCCAACTGTCTATTAGAAGTCATGTCTTTTCAGAATCTCAATGGGCATGTTGTCTGTATTGTCATAAAGCAGATCACTCTATGGTAGACCGCTGGCATTTATGATTTTAGCTAGTAAAGTAAAGCTCACTAGATGATTTTTAATTTTTTCAGGCATACTATTAAATTATTCTGTAAAGAAGGTGTGGAGGGAACAGTTTATCTAGGTAGTAAGTGAGCTTAGGTAGCTCCTCAGTGTACTTGTCTCAGTGGGAATGTGTAATTGTAATTTCATAAATCATCAATGTTACTTGGATTTATGTGTTGGGAAATGTGTTGGTAAAAATAAAACCAAGGAAAGGGAACTTACAGAAAGGATAGAAAAAGAATCATAAGCATGAATATAAGGGTAAAATGATATACCTGGTGCAGAACTATGAACAAAGCCAACCATCTGCAGACAGTCTTGGTAGCAGGAACCACTTAATATTTTCAACTGGATGATGCCTCTAGAATGAAGGAATGCTTCACTATTTCTTTTATATTTATGTTTCTTCAGTTGGGATTCTAGATCATGCAAGAAAAAGTTCACTTTAATTTTGGTCATTTGATTTGGTCCAATTTTGGTGATATCCCCTCCCCTTATCTATACTAGCTAAGGATTAGCAAAGGTAAAAACATAATGGATTAGGACAACTTTGTCTCCTATAATGGAAAGACAGTCATCGGGATTTACCATTACACCATGAATACATATCATGGGGAAGAATTAATCATCAAAAAGGAGATAGGATATCATCATGAAGGAGGGGTTTTTATTTGATATTATTTAATACCACCTCCTAGTATAGATGGTATATCACCTTTTAACATGAGTAATCTACAAAAATGTATGGACTGCACTGACATTTAGAAAATTGATTATTAATGGGGTGCTCGGTGGCTCAGTATGTTGTGCATCCAACTCTTGGTTTTGGCTCTGGTTGTGGTCTTGAGGTCATGGGATCAAGCTCTGAGCCGGTATCCATACTCAGTGGGAAGGCTGCTTGAAATTCTCTCTCTCCCTCTGCCCCTCCCTGCCCCTCTCTCTCTAAAATGAATGAATAAATCTTTTTTTTTTTAAAGGTGGTTATTATCAAAGGTCTCTTGGATATATCCTTAAAAAATGTCAAGGGACTACTAAATTTAACACTCAAAACTTATACTTCTGCAAGTTACTATGTGAGCTTGAAAGTAAGATTAAATCTATAAAAGTCCTGATCCTATCTTGTTTTCAGTTTGAAAGGAAGGGACTATCCCTTGGTACCAGACCACACCAAAGAGTGTGGACTTCTGGTATTTAAAAGAGGAGCCTGGTTTCTTGCATCCATCCCATTCAAGTGTGGAATGGGAGCCCTTTTGATTTAAAATCTTCTGCTAGCTACGTTTAACCAACCAACCAACCAAGCAGAAACAGTTCAGTGTTGTAATCTTGGTCAATGGGTATCTAAAACCATGCTTGAACTAATGAAACTGTAGAAGTGGAATGGGAAGGAAAATTTAGTCATTGAGAAAGTGATCTCAAGAAGGGACATGTAGAACAGCCCAAAGACATTTCTGTGCCTAAAGATTTGGAAGTCAGGAAGTATGACCACAAATGCACATATTGAGGAATTTGTTTGGCATGTCCACTGTTGTCAGTGAGGTATGAAATGGATGGAAATGGGACAAGTATGTAATCTGCTTTCAGCCCTCGATTCTGGAGCCATGGCTTCCTTCTGCTGGGATGCCAGTCTAGATATCCAGCTATAATTAGATCCTGGGGAAAATAAAACTTATTCAGTAAAGGGACTAGTCCCTCCAAACAAACAAACAAACAAAATATCATGCTGAAAGAGAGAAGAGAAATAGTAAGAAAAATAGGAAGACTGGGACTTCCCGGGGAGGGGGGGGGCAAACCTCAAAATCCGTCACAAAACTAAGACCTTTAAAGAGGGAAAAAGTGGTCCTAGGTCAATAGAGTTTCCTGTTCCAGAACGAGACAAATGCAAATATTAAAATCTTCAAGGAGATCAGAAAATATAACCACCCCTTTCATTAATATGAGAGCTCTTCCCTTTCTGTTGTGTATAAACACTGGCATATAGATTTTTGTCCCACTCGGAATTTTTATCTTGATATGAACTAGCCCTATCAGCACTTAAGTCTATATCTGACTTCTGCTTGCTAATAGAAAGACTGGGAATTATTGTCTCCTATAAGGTGGTTAAATGGACAGAGCAACAGATTTTAACAAGTAAAGTTTCAAATAGCCTTGTCGGGTCTGTGATTCATATACAAAAAGTACACATCTATGTGGTTAAGTTGCAGTAACTGCTCCTTTATCATTGACATTTTTATTTAGGAACAAACAGAGTTCCACTTATTCCTGGAAACATATCTATAAATTAGATCCCCCAATGTCTAAAATGAGATACGTAATTTCAAGTGAAACAATATTATTGCCTCAATCTAAAGAGAACTAAAAGGATATTTGCTATTATCACATCCATGGGAATTTTTGATAAAAAATATATAGCTTTTTCCGGTTTGGGTTGTCTCTGAAATGTGGCAGTATTGGTAGTGACTGCAATAGTTATTAGATCTGATTCATAGAATTCTTGGTAATAGAAAAAACATGCCCACATTCCCATGACTCAGGCCCCGTTAACAAATCTTTACACCATAAATCTAATGTAGCCATACTCAGGGAATCTCAAGCCCTATGAGATGCCTTCTCCTTGGACTTTAAATTAAAAATAGAATTAAAACACCCAGTAGTGGCAAGAGTGTAGAGAAAGACCATTTTTATAAAATGCTATTGAGAGAGTAACTTGCTATAACCCTTGCAGAGACCAATACGGCATGTTATCAAAAGTCTTTAAAAATCAGGGTGCTCCTGACCTAATATTTCCTTTTCTAAGATTTATCTTAAAGAAATTAGTGGACAGGGGTGCCTGGGTAGTTCAGTTGGTTAAGTGTCTACCTTCGGCTCAGGTCATGATCTCAGGGTCCTGGGATCAAGCCCCATATCGGGCTCCCTGCTTAGCGGGGAGTCCGCTTCTCCCTCTCCCTCTGCCTCTCCCCCAGCTTGTGTTCTCTCTCTCTCTCTCAAATAAATTAATAAAATCTTTAAAAAAAAGAAATTAGTGGACAAATGAATGAAGACATTGTATATGCACAATCACTGGAGCATTGTAAATATCAGAAACAACCTATATATCTGACAATTAAGTACTTGTAATGATATAATAAAGCACCACACAATAATTAGTGATGATGCCGTTGCTCTGAATGTATAGACATGGAAATGTATTCACAGCACATTATTAATTAAAAAAATCTGATTATAGAAAATTATGTGTGATACCAGCATTTATATATTATGCATTTATATGTGTAGAAAATATCTGAGTCATGAGATTATGGTTTATTCTCTTTATATACCCTATTTTTCTAAAGAAGTTATAAAGAGACACGTAAAACAAATTGAGAGAATAAAATAAATTGCAAACAAAGGGAAAAGATTTTCAAAGGATAAGAAATGACACTTTCCCACCATTAAAAGACATGTACACATACTATCTTTTTATAATCCATATTGTTTTCCCACCAGAAGGAGGCCTAAGCAGGAAGTAGATCTGTGGACCTACTGTGTTTTCCTGGGAATGGGGCTGAGCTATGACTCCTATTGTCCTGGTCTATAACAGTGATACTCTCTTACCTGTTGTTATAAGGGCTGTGACCTCTGGCAATATGCTAAAAAGCAAGGGGAAGAGGGCTCAAAACTAATATAAACAACACCAGTTGATCATTTAAATAGGATGTAGATCATTGAGATAATTGGGATGAAGAGGCTGTTGTCCCAATTATATGCACAGGAAGTCCTTCCTCCATTACTTTCACCTGCCATTTTTTATCATGATGGTAACATAAGTAGACTGGGGTAAACAGACTCCTCCAGAGCAGACCCATTCAACACCTCTTCCAGGGATTCCCAACCTCAAGAATGTAAGATACGGTAAGAAGAATGTAAGATATAATTCCCAGGGTCAGGGATTAAAAAAAGACTTTGAAGATGGTTGAAAGGTGAAAGCAATAACACAATATACCTGCTGCTCAGAAACAAAGTAAAGCCAGGATTACTACTGGTATGCTAGGTGTTTGGGGCTCAGTGAAAGGGGGGCATGATTGGCAGAGGGACCTCTGTGACAGACTCACAATTGTGCAATCCTGTAAAGTGCAGAAGAAAATGTTCCGGGAGGGTACCAAGGCGTGGCTTTAGCCCTTGTATAACCAATGTCAAATCTCTGGAAGCAACTAAATGCTCAAGTAAATGCCCTTCGGGTTAAGTCCCCTCCTCTTTCATCCAAGTAGTTGACCCTACTCCTTCTCCTGGGATACTGGAACCACCACCACACTGAATTCATGGAACAGTTAGTATCCCTGAGGTGAAGAATGAGTCCTTTGTACCTAAGGCTAAGACAGGAGCATCCCAGTAGCTGTAGGTTCCCTGGAAATTGTTTTCCTCTTAGCATTCTTGGATGTGTTGGTGCCATGAAAGGTTGGGAATCCCTCAAAGAGGTGTTGAATGGGTCTGCTCTGGAGGAGTCTATTTACCCTAGTCTACTTATGTTACCATCGTGATAAAAAAAATGACAGGTGAAAATAATGGAGGAAGGACTTCCTGTGCGTATAATTGGGACAACAGCCTCTTCGTCCCAATTATCTCAATGAATCTTCACAACACCCTCTCTACCTTCCTTCAAGGATAAAGAGAAGTTAAATAACTTGCTCAAGGCCATTCAAATAGAAAGGGAATGGGTATAGGATTAAAATCTAGGCCATATGATTCCAACTGTAATCATTGGCAGCCCTTCTGACCCTTGTAGAACACATTATAATCTTTATGTATGATGACTGTTGTTTAAAGTGACAGTAATCATTTGAAAAAACTGACATCAGATGTAACCAAGCAAGAGGTACAAAGGACTCGGAATTTTTATTTTTCTGATTTTCTTAAACAAAAGAGGACAGTTGGTGAATTAGAACCCCATTGTTCTTCCTTAGTTTTCTTTTTTCATACAGCCATGATAAATAGCAAGATATGAATCAACTCCATAGCTTCAGAAGGGAAAGACCTCTGAAAGAATCTAGGGTTATATTGCAGTGTTATACCCGAAGGGGGAAAACCACACTCTTAAGTATGCTGTATTTGGTAAGTGGTAACCATTTGGAAAACAGAGGTGAAATGAAAATTACCTGCTAAGTCTCAGCCATTCCACAGCACATTTCAGCTGAGAATGCTTAAAAATAAAATACCCGAGAAGGCAAGCTATTTGCAGTTCTATTTGTACGTGATCTTATTTTCTCCGTGTGCAAGGAGAGATGTTCCTTCAAGGTTGTCACTGTCATCATTGAGCGCTCACTCACTCATTCAATAAATGTTTATGGAACATGAACATCATGCCAGGGAGCTGAGCACTGGGGTTACCCAGGTGAATCAATGTTCTCTTCTGTGGAGGGAAGCAAGGACAGACCCCAGGATCTTAATATCTTAATAGTATATATGGTAGCGATGAGAGGAACAGATGCACATTAACATAAAGATATATACGCTTGCCCACATACACGCATATGCTGTCTTGCCACACTGCAGGAGGGAAATATCAATCACACTGAAGATATTAACAGAATGTCTGGGTGGCTTCCACCTCAATTGCAGAAGATTTCATGGATGAGTTGAGTTTCAAAAGTTTTGGAAAAAATGACAGGATAAAGTATTGTGGCACAGAATGTGGAGACATTTTCTATTTTGGCAGAGATCATTTCACAAAGAATCTGAGGAGTCCTCAGGATCGTGAAGGAATATAGTTTGCATTACAAAACAGCTCAGGTGAAACACCCAGGCAGGGATCAAATATCAGAATTGATATGTATGTTTTCTGGCATATTTCTAAGTAGTCTTAGAAACAAAATACCCGCTCCAGGTCCTTCCTTTGGAATCTAAAGTCTTTGTATATGAGATGACATGCAATATTATACCCAATTCTAATAAATACAAGTAAACCCAAATCCTTTTTAAAGGCTTGGGCTTTAGATCAAACCGGGTTAAAGCCCTCTGCTTTGCAAATTACTTTTCAAACTTGAAAAAGTTATTTACTTCACTTGCCTTCAGGTCCTTTAGGAAAGGAAGGCTACAGTGAGTCAATGCAGGCAAAGAACTTAGCACACAGTTTGGCACATAGTACTTGCTCAGTAAATATCAGCTAGGCTTATATCAATAATACCTCTACGGTTTTATTAAGACTATAACATGAAAATCTCGTGCACACCAACTGATGCACTATCCTATGCGATTTGGTTTTGCTTCAATAAAACGAATGCACCGAGAAATTGCCATATCCTAGAAATTGTGGCAAGCAATGTGGTACAGTGATGAATAGGGTAGAGTCCTACCTACCAGGGCATCTGCATCTACTTAGGCTCCATTTGCAACAGACCACAGTGGCTAACTGGAGGTCCTTATTTGTTCTTTATTTACCTATTAATTCCTAAGAAATTCAGGGATCTCTCTAGAATATTTTGGTCATCAGAAAACATTTCAAATGCCTCCAGCACAATGTACTACTGAAGCATTTTTGCACTTTAAAAAAAAATGTTCCAGTTAATTAAGTACTTTTACCTTCATTAATATATAATCCTCACAGTAGGCTTCAGGTAAGCCCAGGGCTAGAGGGGATGAGTGGAGGGGTGACGAGAGTTTTGGAGGAAACTGATAATTTAAGGACATAAATGACTTGCCCATGCTAACAGGACTAGTGAACAAGCAGGGGTTTCTTCAGCACTAGGTTGCCTCTGTATAGAATGAAGGAGTCCTCTGTTTTTCTTCAGAGCCCAGCTGGGGCCAGTTCTAAGGAAACATATGAGTTGATGGCACACACCCATGAAATTTTTACATTTTTTTTTTATTTGAGACAGAGAGAATGAGAGAGAGAGAGCACATGAGAGGGGGGAGGGTCAGAGGGAGAAGCAGGCTCCCTGCCGAGCAGAGAGCCCGATGCGGGACTCGATCCAGGGACTCCAGGATCATGACCTGAGCCGAAGGCAGTTGCTTAACCAACTGAGCCACCCAGGCGCCCGAAATTTTTACATTTTTCAAGGTTAAATATAATTCCCTGCCACTTCTGGGTTGCTATATAGCCATTAAGATCACACCTCTGGGTGCCTAGGTGGCTCAGTTGTTAAGCGTCTGCCTTCGGCTCAGGTCATGATTCCGGGGCCCTGGGATCGAGCCCCGCGTCGGGCTCCCTGCTCAGCTGGAAGCCTGCTTCTCCCTCTCCCACTCCCCCTGCTTGTGTTCCCTCTCTCGCTGTGTCTCTCTCTGTCAAACAAATAAATGAATAATCTTTAAAAAAATATATATCACACCTCTGCTCTTTTCCTTTCTTTCCTCTTCAGACAAAAATATTCTGTCCTGCAATGATAATAATTGGGATAAAATGTGGTGTATCCATACAACAGAATATTATTTGGTAATAAAAAGGAATGAGTACTAGTACATCCTATGACATGGATGAACCTTGAAAACATTATGCTCAGTGAAAGAAACCAGACACAAAAGAATCACATACACTAGGATTCCATTTATACAAAATGTTGAATATGGTATAGATATAGTTCCATATCAATTTGAATACAGAATAAGCAAATCTGTAGAGACGGAAAGTAGATTAGTGGTTGCCTACGGTAGGGTGGAGAGGATGGGGAATGGCTACTAATTGGGTAGGGAGATTCTTTTTGAGATGACAGGATGTTCTAAAACGAGACTGTGGCATTGATTTATATGTTCAGATAAGTGAATTGCATGGGATGTGGATTGTATTTCAATACAACTGTTGAACAAATAATAACCATGGGAATGCTCAAAATTATAACCATGCCATGTTTGCATGTGGCAAATATTTTACATATGTTAATTTTGTGTGCCTATTGAACCCTCAAAACAACATTCTAAGCCTAGTACTATTTTGTTCCCTTTTTTTTTTTTTAATGAGCAAACTGGGAGAGAAAGTTAACCTTCCAATTTCCCACAGTTAGTAAATGACAGACTTAGCGTTTGAACTTGGGAAGTCTAGCTTCAGAATTCTGCCCTCTTAATGACTTTGCTAGTCACATGCTATTGACAGCCTTCTTTACGCTTATAACTTACATTCTGGGCACCTAGAAGCAGGGACTGTTCCCAGATTTCTCCCTTGTATGTATTTGCATGTTTTCTTCCTTCCCTTTCATTTTCCCCATAAGTGAGGTATAACTGGTATACAATAAACTGGACCTTTTAAAGTGTACAATTTCCTAAGTTTTGACATCTATAACACTGTGAAACCATCACACATCAAGATAATCAATATGATCAGAATAATAAACTTATGTGTCATCCCCAAATGTTTCCTCATGCTCCCACATCCTCCTTCTGGTCTGACGCTCCTCCCTCCACTTGGTCCCAAGCCACTGCTGATCACTTTCTGCCACTTATAGATTCTGGAGTTTTATATAAAAGGAGTCATACAATATATACTCTTTTTTGTTGTTCAGATTCTTTCACACAGCATAATTGTTTTCATACTTCCTTGTTATTGTGTGCCTAAAATTCTATTTGTTTTCATTGCTGTATAGTACTCCACACATGGGAATGCCACAGTTCTCTCTTATTCAGGCATTGGTGTACATTTGGATTATTTCCAGCTTTTAGCTATTGCAGATAAAAATACTGTGAATACTGGTGTACAAATCTTTGTAGGGGCATAACCTCTCATTTATTTTGCAATACATATCTAGGAGTAGAATGGCTGGATCATATAGTAATACAAACTCTTCCAAACTGGCTGTAACATTTCACATTCCCACCACAGTGTATGAGAGTTCTAGCCCTTCCACATTCTTGCCAACACTTTTGATCTTAGCCATTCTAGTAGGTGTATAGTGGTATCTCATGGTAGTTATAATGCGCATTCCCCTAATCACTAATGATGTTGAACATCTTTTTAGTGTGCTTATTTGCCATCTATATGGCTTATAACTTATTTACTATCTTTCTTGTATGAGTTGTCTGCCTTCTTACTATTAAGTTTTGTGAGCCCTTTATATATATGCTGGTTATAAGTCTTTTATGAGATACATGATTTGCAAATACTTTCTTCCAGTCTGAAGCTTATCTTTTCCTTCTCTTAACAATGTCTTCCTAAGAGTTGAAACTTTTAATTTTGGTGAAGCCCAATTTATTATTTTTTTTTCTTTTATGGATTATGCATTTGGTATCATATCTAAAATATTTTCGCCAAACCCAAGATCATAAAGCTTTTTCTCCTATGTTTTCTCCAGTAAGTTTCATAATTTCACATTTTATAATTAGGTCTAATGTCCATTTTGAGTTAATGTTTATATATGGTATGTGGTATGGACCGAAGTTCATAGCTTTGCAGATGGACATCTAATTTTTCCAGCACTTTTTGTTGAACAGACTATCCTTTCTCTACTGAATTATCTTTGTATCTTTATCGAAAATCATATACATATATATATGTGTGTGTGTGTGTATGTGTGTATGCATATTTATTACTTTCTCATAATCTTTGCTTATCAAAATCCCAGTTATCCTTCAAAGCCAAGTTTAGATGCCTCACACTCTAGAAAACTACCCCAAATTCTCTTACTTATTATACTTTGTATTGATGGTCAAGTGAAAAACAAAAACAAAAAAAGTCCTATATTAACAGTGATTATCTCCAGCTGTGGGATTTGAGATGATTTATATTTTGGCTAATATACTTTGTCAGTATTATCTGAATTTTCTCCCATCAGCATTTATACTTCGTAGAGAAAAAATAATTTGATTTTATATATTTATAGCACATTCTCTGCCCCATACTTTCATATAGATTTTTTTTCTGTTTTGAGTAAATAAAACCCAACCTAACTGTTGGCTATATATACACACACAGGGACACACACACACACAGATTTTATTGGCTCATGTAACCAAGAAAAAAACAAAAACAAAAACAATCTCAGAACAGATTAGCCTCAAGCATGGCAAGATCTAGATGCTCAGTAACTACTATGTGGAATCTATCACTGCTGATCTCATGGCCCTACTCTTCTCACTGCTGGCCTTTTACTCCGGCGGTCTTTCCTATGCAGAAGTTCCCAAACCACCACAGGCTTACATTACTTTGACAATCTTGGGAGATTGAGGGTAGTTCCTTCCCTATTGTCCTTGTAAAAACATTTTGGGGTTAGCCTGCCTTGTTACATGCCCCCTGACAACCAATTATGTTGACTGATTGTTCAAGTTATTTCTCACTGCATCACCATTTTAGGTGGTCAGTTCTCCCTGAGTGTCTGAGGGTTATGTCTGAAAAAGATAAACTGAGACGCCATATGAAAAGAATAGCTAAAAGATAGAAAAATGTCTAAAATAATCAATGTCTACTACTTTCCTTTTTTTATACCATCCAAACAATCTTGTTACATAGACATCTACCTAAATCTGAGAAATTTCAAACAGAAATTATTCAAGTTCACTGTCATAGTTTTCTATTGCTGTCGTGTCACAAACTACCACAAGCTCAGTGGCTTAAAACAACACAAATTTATCATTTTACGGTTCTGGAGGGGATAAAAATCAAGGTGTTGGCAGAGTTGCCTTTCTTTTGGAGGCTGGAGGGGAGAGCCTGCTTCCTTGCCTTCTCCAGCTTCCAGAGGCCTTGGTTTATGGTTCCTTCCTCCATCTTCAAACATCCTCAGAGCCAGTACCATGGCATCTTCAAACTGCTCTCTGTAACTCTGACCCTCCTGCCTTCCTCTTACAAGGATCCTTGTGATTCTATTGGGCCCACCTAGGCAATCCAGAATATTTTCCTCATCTCAAAATCCAGACTCATTCACACTTGTAAGGTCCCACTTGACACATATAGTAACAATTCCACAGGTTCGGGGGATGAGGATGTGGACGTCTTTGGAGGGTCATAATTCAGTCAAACATAGTCACAGGGTATTAGGTGGTAGTGATGAGTCTTTAAACCATGTTTCCCTCCCAACTTGAAGATCAGTGTCTTTTCTAACTTATTGCGATTGTATCATGTCACAGTGGCTGCGTATAAGCTTGTCTAGATTTCAAATTCTGGGAGATCAGGGAATTTCATCTACCATAGAAAACAAGTATGTGTGTGAGGGGGTGCTTTTTTTCTAAGACACAAGGTATAGGTGGGAAAAAAGGCTCAATTTTACTTGTAACTTGCATCATTCCACACTGGCAGTTGCCTCCTTGGCCCTCCCTCTTGATTAATAAAGCAATAATGTGGATTTGTTTGTACCTCCTTTATTTGATAAATTCTGTTTCTAGCAGAAGAATAGGGTTCCATAAGTAGGCAAATCACTTAATAGTTTTCAAATGACAACTATAATTCTTTCTCAGCTGTTCTTACATGTGCAAAGAGAAGCAGAGAACTAAGGCCATTGTATGAATAATTTAAACAGTAAACCTCTATTGGCTCAATTATCTGATTATTTTAACATGCATCTGGATACAACTTTAGTTTTTTATTCTCCAACGTGTTTTAGTTTACTTTTGTTGCCTTTACATAAGTCACTTATTTCGTCTGTCTTAAATTCAACTTAACAAACATCACTTAATGAGCAACCACTGTATGCCCCAAAGTGTCCTCACATCTATGGTGGCTCAAAAGACAGAAAACAAAGAATCTAATTCTCTGGGAGTTTTGGCACCAACAGGAGAGGTGATCCAATTACACCAATATCTATACAATATGGCAACATGTAAAGCTCATGGTTGGGATACAAAAATGATGATAGAAATATTTAGAGGGAGAGAGATCCATCAGTTTGGAAGAATTAGGGGAAACTTCTGGTAAAAGAAGTATCCTGGAGGGTAGGGAAGAATTCTCAAGGCAGTAGTAGGGTAGAAGAGTATTGCAGTAGAAAGACATGCAAAGCAAGGAAACCTGGGACTAATCTTGGGAACCATAAATTCTCTGGTGATACTGGGGAATGGGAAGGTACAAGGAGGTCCCAAGAACTAAGAGACAGAAAGGAACAGTTGATGCCCAGCATCTAAAGGTGTATAATTTATTCATCCCAATATCCTAGTAGTTTTCAACATGTTTGTTGTGAAGGGATGATTAGGCAATGTCTGGAGATACTTCTATCTAAATGAGGGTGGCAGAGGTGTGGGGGAGGGAGAAGGGAGGGTGATACTGCCATCTAGTGGGTAGAGGCCAGGGATGCTGCTAAATATCTTAACAATGGCCAGAGCATCCCCCAAAACAAAGAATTTTCTGACCCCAAATGCCAACTGTGCCACAGATAAGAAACTCTCCAATAACCTTACGAAGTTGTAGTATTATTTTCCTTATGTTACAGATGAGGAAATTGAGGGTTTTTGAGATTACAAATCTTGCCTGAGATCATTAAATAGTAAATGGCCTAACAAGAATAGGGACACATTATAGGGCATGAGGAATGTGACTATTATTAAGGAGTTAATGAGATTCTCCAAATATGGGCAGTGCAATCATTGGTACTATAGTGAAATGACAATGCAAGTGGAGTGCTAAGCCCAGTGCCTTGCTCATAGTAAGCACTCAATAAATGTTCCCTGCTGCTTTGAATGAGAGCTGGTGCTTTCAGCGATGTGATGTGTCAACCGTGAGTGGGTTCTGCTGGACATAGGAGAGACGCGGGATGAAAGGTTGGTCTGGGACTAGGGCAGGTGTTCAGTGTCTGACCTGGAGAGAAAGCATGTGGCGTGTAGAGGAAAGGACACGTGCAAAAAAAGTGTTACCCACAGAGGAACTAGAGAGCCTGATGAACCAATGAATGTGTTGGTGTGTGTTGGGGGAAGTTGGAAAGGTGACTCTGGTTTTGAACATGAGAAACTCATTTTCCCCTCACTACCATGAAGTGACCAGCTGCTATGTTAGGAATTACTACACTTCCTTAAAACAGACAAACTGAGACACAGAAAGGTAAAGCAATTATTTCAAGGTCACACCACATTTTGAGATTTCCTTAGAAACTTACAGCGAAGGAAAATTTGACCTTTTTGAAGATACAATAACTAAATCTTTATAGGAAAGATAAGGACAAAATGACATTTTCTTTAATAATGCTTCCAAAAACAGGTTTAACATTTATTTTGCTATATATCTGTATAGATGAAAGTTACTTTAACCTCTAGCCAGGCATTCTGGCTGAATGAGATATGTTGAGGTATCAAGGAAGAGTTTCCCAAAAAGCATGGAGTGAGATTCTACATTCTTTGTCACATTTGCTGTGTTATTAAGAGAAAGCCAGGAAAACTAACCTGGAGGGCCAGGTAACATGTGGAAGAGAAGAGACAACCATCGGTAACTGACGGCTTGGGATATTTACGAATGGTAGAAAGTACCACTAATTTTGAATGAGTACCTATTAGATGCCAGCAACTGTGCTAACTATTCATGCGCATTATTTTATTTTAATCTTCATAACTGTGTAGGATACATATGACCACTGATAGATGAGGTATCTTTGAGGCTTAGAGAAGCTAAATGATTTACCCAAGGTCACACACCTAGGAAGTAGTAGAGCAAATATTCAAACCTCAAGTGTTGAATTCAAGTGCCCAAGCTTTTACCCATATTATAGATGTTTGGCTAGAAATTAGAAACATGAAATATTCCCTTTTTTGTATTTGGCGGATTATAAATAAGATTGGACGCGTAGTTGTCATTCAATGGAGCCATACCTAAGGGTGCCGACAGAATGACTGTAAAGGAACAGCACTCCTCCTTCTCAAATCCCTACCTTTACTCCCTATCAATGCTGTACAGTGGCTACCAGATCCCACTCTTACCGTTTTAGCACTTCTTCCAAAAACCTGAATTCAGGATCTTCACTGTGCATTCTATGAGTAGAGGATACAGCGATGAACAAGAAAGGCAAGGTCTCCAATCCCAGGAACAACACATTCTAGGAGAGATACAACTCCAGAGATTTTTTTTTTGAAAGACAATCAGATAAGTGTTCTGCACAAAAATGGTGATGTGCTAGATAGACATTGGGTGGCTACTTCACCTGCTTGGGAGAGATGGCCTGAGGTCAAGATCAAGATCAGGGCCTGCAAAGAACAGAAAGTAAATGTCCTAGGTTGAGGGAACTAGGGCCAAAACACTATCTTGGCACAGGAAGAAGGCCCGTGAAGCTGGAGAAGCTGAGCAGCTAAGTGCAGGAGCAGATGCTATAAGATATGGTTGAAGAGGGCGCCTGGGTGGCTCAGTTGGTTGGGCGACTGCCTTCGGCTCAGGTCATGATCCTGGAGTCCTGGGATTGAGTCCCGCATCGGGCTCCCTGCTCGGCAGGGAGTCTGCTTCTCCCTCTGGCCCTCCTCCCTCTCATGCTCTCTGTCTCTCATTCTCTCTCAAATAAATAAATAAAATCTTTAAAAAAAAAAAAAAAGATATGGTTGAAGAAAGGCTAAGAGGAGGTGGATGCCAGGAAAAGTAGGATTTCCCAAGTCAATAGAAGGAATTCTAATTTTTATTCCTGGTACAATGAGATGCCCTTGGAGGATCTTACGCTCTCTCACCCAGGGACTAATGTTCTAAAGGTTAGCATTTGGGATAGAGAAGATTTCAAAGATACCAAGGAAAACGAATTTTACTTTGACTTTATCAGGTAATATTTCATATGAATAAGAGAGAAAGTGGGAGAACCCCCCCAAAATCTTTCAGTAGCTTCATTTATATCTGAAAGGTGCGTTTTTGACACTTCAATCAATCAGTGGGTGCCATTAATCTGCATATTGTGTTACAAGAAGCTGCCTTTCTTCTCAATTTTCCTTTTCTTTTTGTTCTTCTCGGGGAAATTAATTCATGTCATTTCCATTTGAAATCCTGTGGCATTTGACTGCACAGACACTTAGAGGCACCCTTCTATGACTCGAAGCTTAGTGTAATGGCATAGCTTGTCAGAAGCCTCGCTTTCCACCGTAAGGAAAGGGAGTCTGCACTGTCGGGCCCCTCAGGCCCCTAGAGATACATTTAGGACCATGGCTTGATACAGGACTGTAGGCTTGTATGTGGGGGACTCCAAAAGAGTGGACTTTGGTGAGTGATGCTGGCAATTTGGTTAACATTTTCCCAGTGTTGTGTTTTGCTGTGAATGGAACCTTTGAACAAGTGTTTATAAGATGTCATCAATTGCACTTGAGAAATTTTGCTTCCTAAAAAGGCTGTACTTGGAAACTTTGAGAGCATTTTCTGCAGTTTAATAGTCTGACACACTGATTTGTTTTATGAAAGGCTGAATAATGTCAATCATACTGTTCTGTTGATCTACATGAAAACACTTCTCCAGGCAGACATATTCCGATAAAAGCATAAAATTTAAGAGTCCTAAGGGCGCTCAAAGGCCATCAATCTAGTGGGTCACAGACTTTAACACCTTTCATGTCATGAACATGAATAAATGCACAGTGGCTCGACAGAGGGTTTCCAGCTATTTATTTTACCAGATATTGGCTGTTCAAACATTACTAAATAAAAATTACAAAGGAAATTATAGTTGTAAAAATATAGGAAAGAATCACAAATGGAAGATACTTGTTTTCAATTCAACTAATTAATAGGACAAAACCACTATATTGCCCTTACTTGTCTCATTTTTCAATAGTGGGCCAGTGGAAATCTAATTGAGGACAATATTTGAAATTGCTTATCCAATCGAAGCCTGCCTTAGAGAGCCACCCACGACCACAGGCTGTGATTTGAGCCACTCCAGTGACAGTTTTATCTGGCAGCCCAGTCCCTGTCTAGAGAGCTTTATTTTTAGGAAGTGTTTCATTATATTGCATGGAAGTTATGTATAGTCTCCATTTAGAATGTAACACATATACATACACATACACAAATGAGCATACAACAAGCTCGCACATTAATAAAAATTTGTAAATTCTAACATTTGGCATTTCTTATGCCGGTCTCCCCCTCTCTAACCCCAAAGCTGTTGCCTTTGTTTGAATCCTCACAACCTCCCATCATTTCCAAATTGCTCTCCTAGGTCCGGTTGTTCTCTAATTCATCTGCATAATGCCCCTTGTAATGTCTTTTGAAAATCCCAAACTTACCATGTTACTCCTTAATAACCCTCAATGATACCCCTTTGTTTTTTGAATGAACTCCTTCCAAAACACACACACACACACACACACAAAGAATTCTTTATCTGGCTGCTCTAGGTAGGTTCATTTCTTGGCGTTTCAGCTCTTTCCTTGCCATACATTCTCCTTAAGCTTCGACCTTAATATAATTTCAGTTCTCCTAAAGTGCAAACAATGCATGTTTGTCACATTCTAACTCAGGTCTTCACGATTCCAATCTTGCTGATCTTGGCCTTACTCCATGGCCTTGGATCAAGCATGTCCTCTTTCAGAGTATACACTTATCCTTTCTAAAAATGTAAGCACCTCTGAGAAATAATGAAAAGTTGCTAATACTTCGCCCAATTGTAGTAAACAGAACCCACTGAAATCGGTACTCAATGAAAAATTTGTTAAATAAATTGGATTAGATTGAATTAAATTAATTAGCACCTATTTGCAAATGTATTTAGTGTGTGTGTGCGTATGTTTTTTTCCTGGAGAAGGGAAATACCTATGATTAAGGCCTTAGGCTTATATAAAATGAATAAAAAGGAAAAGACACCCCAAAGGGGAGGGGGGGACAGTCCTCTTCAAAGATAAAAGCTTTGTTCCAGGATCATAATTTTGCCACCCTCTAACCCTAGAGATAAAAAAACAGAATTGAGAATAGAAAAAGTGAGAAAATTCAGCAGGCTTTTTAATGTAGTCACTAAAATAAATAAGAACAATAACAAAACAATCTGTTTTTGAGTAGTTGTTGATAAAAGGTAAAGTAGGAAATTAAATTTCAATGCAGCATCATTTTTTTCTGTATCTTTTGATTTTTTTTCCACCTTTATTGAGATACAATTAACATATAGCATTGTGTGAGTTTAGGATGCAAAATGTTATGATTTGATACATTGCAAAATGCCTATCACAATGACTATCTGTCACCCTACCTCATAATTACCTTTGTTTGGGGGGGGCGGAGAACTTTAAGACCTACTCTTTTTTTTTTTTTTAAAGATTTTATTTGACAGAGAGAGCACAAGCAGAGGGAGAGAGAGGGAGAAGCAGGCTCCCTGCTGAGCAAGGACCCCGATGTGGGACGAGATCCCAGGACCGTGGGATCATGACCTGGGCTGAAGGCAGCCGCTTAACTGACTGAGCCACCCAGGCATCCCTAAGACCTACTCTTTTAGCAACTTTCAGTATCAAGCGCTGATTTAGCTAGATAAAATGCAGCTTCTTTTCAAATTACACAGCTGGATTCACACCATCTACTAATTCCTGGTGGAGTTTTAAAGATACCTTTATGGCCAATTTTCTTCTCGGTGCAAAGAATCCTAATTTAGACAGTACAAAAATACCTCCATGTATTTTCTATGCACAAATACCATCTCCCTTAGAAACATTTGATAGAGGAGATTGTGTTCTACAAGTGCTTGGGTCACCCTTTATTTATTTTTTATTTATTTACTTATTTATTTTATTTTGACAGAGACAGACCCAGCAAGAGAGGGAACACAAGTAGGGGGAGTGGGAGAGGGAGAAGCAGGCTTCCTGCTGACCAGGGAGCCCGATGCAGGGCTCGATCCCAGGACCCTGGGATTATGACCTGAGTCGAAGGCAGACGCTTAACGACTGAGCCACCCAGGCACCCCTTGGTTCACCCTTTAAAAAGGATTTCCAAAGTGTAATTGGGTCTAAAGTGATTTAGGATTGGTTGCCAAATTGTTATACAATTGTCTCTGTCAGCTTTCTTCTTATTAATTTAAGTCATGCCTAGAATTTGTCATGTTGCCTAGTGGGTCTGAAGAAGGAAAGGATCTTCCCTTAAGATGCTCCCTTTCACTGATGCTCTTCCTTCCCAGACCTCAATTGCAATTGATATCCTCCTGAAAGGAACATTTTAAGACTGCTTCCAAAATCTGAACTCTCTTGATCATGGCATCTAATAGTCCAATCCTCTCTCCAATGGCTCAGTACCTAATTTAGCTCATCTTTAGCCCTGCTAATCTTTGGACCACAAATTGTTTTTTCTCAGAATGCACCCTATTCCTTGTTCTCTAGGTGCGAAATGGCAATCTTGCATCCATCAACTCTATGCTAACATTCATGAAGCTCTTCACACATTTAGATTTCCTACTTGTGAAATCCTCTGGGATTGCCCCCATGTAGAGGTAGCTACTACCTCCTCTGCTCCCCCAGCTCTTTATACTTACTGCTGGTAAAATTCTGTCCATATTGTATCACCATTGCTTGTAATTGGCATGCCTACCTACTATTTACCCACTTTCCTCCCCCAAGTAGACAGTTCATTCATCCGTCAATCAAAACGTAGTCAGAGGCCAAAGGGCCAGGCACTGTGCTAAATAATATGGGTATCAATTAAGTGTTAAAATAACCAGGTCTTCTGCAAATTGACTAGTAATGTATTTCCCCCACTCATCTGTAAGTTTATTTTTTGTTTTTCTTAGTTATTTCTAAGAAATAGTTATATATTTAAAATAGGAATACTTTGTCCTATGCATTGCAGAGAGTTCTCCCATTGTTGTGGTTTCTCGGTGCTGTACATATGGAACATATTTTCCCTTTATTGTTTCTTCCATTTAACTTTCTCATCAGCATTTCTTTTTTCTTTTTTCTAAAGAAAGCAGGAGCAGGGGGAGGGGCAGAAACAGAAGCAGGCAGCCCGATCCCAGGACCCCGAGATCATGACCTGAGCTAAAGGCAGATGCTTAACCAACTGAGCCACCCAGATGTCCCAGCATTTCTTTTTCATAAGCTAGCTGGCACTGGAGATGGGATGGCATGGGTAAGAAGAAAGGGCAGTGGCAAAGGGTCCACCGAGGAACCTGAGAGTGGTCTCCTAAAGTAATACAGTAAAGAGAATTGGGCAGATGTTGAGCCAGTTTTGAATTAGCATCAAAAGATGTTATTAGGGCAGTGGGGGTAGCAGAGGAGTTAGTGATAATTTTCATAATGCCTTACACATAATGGGAGGTTAATACCCATCTGTTGAAGTAAATAAGTGACTGATTGAATGATCCCTTATGTAGAGAATTTTCTTTCCTATAAATCCCAGTAATTGTTAAGGAAATGTGTTATTTGTAAGGGATAGAAGTTGGGGTTCATTGCAGTGATCACCCTGATTCTTCACTCTCTTTTGTCATGTAACTTTAGAGTGGCCTTCCATGAGGGGTAGGATGACCTGTTCCATTCCTTGACAATGGGCTCAACCAAGTGATTTGCTTTAACCAACAGAAAGTCAGCAAATTTGATCCATACAGAAGCATGAGAACATACTCATGTCTTTCTGCTTCCTCTCTTGAACTTCTGCTATTGCCAAGAAATTTGCTTAGGCCAAGCTGATGAAGGGAGAGAGACATATGGAGTGGAGCTGAGTTGCCCCAGTGAACCTAGCTGAGTCCATTTTAAATCAGCTAACAGTGAACCCAGCCACGATCAGAAGAACTACTTAACCAACCTCTGACTGACCTACAGACTCAGGAGAAATAACAAATGATTGCTGACTTCAGCTACCAGGTTTGAGGATGGTTAATTATGCAGCAACAGCTAGCTGATACAAAAGTTATAATTATTTTATTAAATTATTTTATTCATTTTTCTGTTTTAGTAATTGCAGTAAGTACCTCATCTTTGTAATATTTTGTGTACCATAGTGAAAAGACTATCCAGGAAGAGCCAAAAGACATATATGCTTCCATTTCCTAATGTCATAGTCTTAGACATTTACTCATTCAACTATGTGCACAATATTAGAAATCAAATCAAAACAAAAAAACAAAACAAAAAAAACCCCCACTCTCATTAAATCAGTCAGTCATACTTTAGGGGGAGAATACAGACATGAACAAATCATTTCCATCCAGTGACATAAGTAATTATAGGAAGTATCTGTTATAACCGTGATCTCTGAAGCAAAATAACCTGAATTAAAAACATTGCCTACATCACTTCCTGGCTGGGTGCCTTTATTTAACCTCAACTCTACTTTCATTATCTATATGATGGGATGGGAATTAATTATACCTACTTCATCAAATGGTTGAGAGGATTGCATGAGTTGACATCTGAAACATACTTAGAACATACTTTGAACTTGACACTCATAAACTATCATTGAATGCCAGTTATTGCTAAAAAAAATAAGTATGAAAGCATTGAAAAGTAAGACCATACGGGGTGGGAGCTGGGTGGAGGGGTAGTCATTGTAGAAAGAGAAACCTGCAAATCTTCTTGGACTTTAGTATCTTCATCTGTATTTCAAGGAACAAAGAATAGATGATCATTAGGATATCTTACGGTTCTGAAATACAACATTCTTGTCTAGCATCACATTTTGTCTAGTGTAATACATGTAGTAAGTTCCCACTAAATATGGAATTTTATCATTAAAGTAGTTGTCAAAAGAAGTTGGTCTAAAGATGTTAATTCACATGTCATTATGTGTAACAATAGAGGCGAACTTCATAAGATTATCACAGGATATTCTGGCCCTGTTTAATAGAATTGGAAGTGAAAATGGGCTATCTATCCCCAGAATTTGTAACAGAAAGACCCAAATCATAAGTATGTATTGGGCTTGAATAGAGCAGCTTAAAGTCTGTTAAATCAAATTAATAAACATCCACATTTTCTCAATGTTTAAGCAAAGTTACTGAATGCCTTCTATTTGCTATTTTGTATTTCTGGTTACAAGATGCTGTCCTCTGCTGTTTGCTGAAGATTACACCAGGTAAAGTCACCAACACACAGCGAAATAACATGATAGTTTTGTTTCACCAACCAAATGCCTACAAATCAGGAATGGAGAACAAACATAGAATTCTGTATGTGCTTAGACAAACCTGCCTTGTTAACACCATGTTCCTCTTCTCCTGGGGCGTCTCATTTTAATGGCATTTGTCCTGTCCAAGCTTTTGGTCACTCAGGTGGGCTAACTGGAACTGTGACAAAGTTACCCATTCCATTGCTCAATGGGTAATTATCTCCCCTAAAAGAGCTTTTATCAAGAATTTTACTTGAACATATACCCTGTCATTGTTGACAATACCTGGCAACTTCTACTGAATAAATATCTACATTTATGTCATTATTTAATTAACAATTTAGTTTGCATGTGCATTTGTATGACAGTTAGCTTGTTTACTGATTATTTCAGTTCTCTTTGAGTAAGATCCTTTGGCGACAAATGTGGCAATTCCATTTCCCCACAGGGTGACACATTTACCTCCTGGGATTCAGAGCTGATAACCATAGCCTGCATGCCTGTGACCATCTTAGATGTATTCCCCCATACTACCCAGAAGTAGTAGCAAAAATGGGATAATTGGTATTGAGTAAATCTGGGTTCAAAACTTGTCTGTGTCATTTACCAAGTATGTGGCTTTCGCATCACTTTCCCCATCTTTAAAAATCTCCTAAGGGGTTGTTTTGAGTTTTAAATAAAGTGATTATTATGAGAAGTTAGCAAAAGAGCATGCCATATGGATGCCCAATAATCACTGGTTCGAGTCTGAATCAAAAAATGAAAACCGAGTGACTAGTGCAAGGTCATTATAGTGTGAATGGGTAGCTGACGTGGAAAAAGAAATTGTAGCTGCCGAATGAGAAGCTAAACAGGAATGGGAAGCCTTTCCTTTTTCCTTTTGGCTAAATAGCACTGATCCTTCCCTGCTGCTTTGGTTAATAGATTAATTCATGCTGAAAGGCTTTAAAGATGTCTGGTAGGTAGCTAATAATCAGCTTTGAAAAACAAATCATTGGCCTTTCCCTTGCTGTCAAAGTCTCTAAAAAGAAAATTTGCATTTCAAATGGCTTCTAGTTTACTTCAGAACCAGAGGGTAGACTCCTTTGAAGCTATCTAGAGCAACTAGTAAGTGTACTTTTTAATGGCTTATTAGTTGATAAACTTTAATTGGCATATAAGGGTAAGAGCTTCAAAAGACAAAGTTATAGTCAACTGCCCACTAATGTTTTAAGTCAATCAGTACAGCATTTATTTAAAAATAGAAGCAATGCCATTATGCCTCAACAAATTCACATGTTGATGCGATTCATAACTACACCAAAGCTCTCCAAAAAGATGGGGAAATTATAATAAATCACAATCCATGTGTAAAGAAAGGCTTTCCCCTTGCAGATGCTGACATTTAAGATATATATGAGGGCATGTGCTCAGTACCCAAATAAATGTATAGATGTAATTCTTTTTTAAATTTTCTAATGCTAAGTGAGAAAATATCCATGTACTATAAAGGGAACAGGAAAGAAAAAAAGAACATTTGGTGTGAACTTGGATATGCCTCTGATGTTCCCTTAGTAAAAATCTCCTTTTTGTCTAATGACATTTCTCATTATGATTAACTCACTTTGTTTAAAACTGTTTTTAAGCCAATTACATATTCTGATCTCTCAAAAATAAAGAAAATCAGCACAAAGATCATTAATTTGGGAGCCTAAAGCAGATACATATTTGCCCATCTCCTCCAACATATAAACTTCTTTATTGACAAGTATGTGGTGGAGAAAGAAACCAACATGAATGTAGTACTAATGTTTCGTGGGCCCTCCGTCCTTCTAAGAACACTCTGTGAAGTTGAAATGTACCTCTCGCCCCGCCCGCCCCCCCCCTCCCCCGCCGCCACACCGGGACCCCTTAACATGCGTTGATGGAAAAGCCCACAACCAGGAGGAAGGATGTTGGAATTGAGTTGTCAAGCTGTCCTGGATGTCTTGCACAAACTGAACAGGCCAATTTACTGCAACACTGCATAGGCTGAAGGCCCCTATCTCGTCTGTACAGTGCTTTCGCATGTTGAGATTATCCTCCTGGACCAGTCTCCCTTCCTTGCAGCTTTTCAGTTACTCCTAGGTTCCTTCTCATCAGCCTATCCTGGGTAATACTACCGTGTTAATCCTTGCCTTATGACCTGCCTGCGTGGCTAGGGAGAGGAGAGTCTCTTGCCCAGCCATCTGAAAACAGCAACTTTGTGTGTTTGGTGCTATTTCTGAATCCTAGTGGTGACTGGATTTCAGTGGCTTCCCCTTTGTAGCTCCAACTCCTGGCTTTCAGGAGGAAAACAGGCAGGCTTTTAGAAAGAAAAACATAAATAAATAACTTGGGCCACACAATCCCTGAGTTTCTTTGCCTATTCTTAACCTCCGAGCTTTGGGGGTTGCTTTGAAACGCAGCTGTTCTGGCTCTGCCCTCCAGGTGGCAGCGGTGCCACACCGCAGAGGCTCCAACCCCCTCGTCCCCGACTTCAAGTGTTAATGCAATTGACCAATCAGTGCTAAGATGATGGGAGGTAATTGGGTAATTGCATTTTACTGATCACAAGCAGAGCAAGGGAAAGGAAAAGGGGAAAGAGAGAGGGGCAGAGGAGGGAAGGGGACTGCAGTCCGAGAGGAGATTTGGGGACTAGGACCCAAAACGTCAGGACGCGGCATTGGCTGAGAGAAAGCCTAGAGCGGCAGGAGCTGCCACGGCCACAAGGAGCGCATTTATTTATCCGGGGAGAGCGGGCGGGGCGGGGCGGGGGGGGGGAGAGGAGCGGGCGGGAGGGGAAGAGAGTTAAGCCGAGGTGGATGGGAGGGGACCGGGGTTTCTGCCGCGCAGGGAATCGCGAGCCAGGGCGATGGCGCTGAGGACGGCGCGGGGCAGCTGCGCTCCCGAGAACGCGTCTCCTCGCCGAGAACCAGCCGGCGTCGAGAAGGTCTGCGCGAAGAGAGGCCAACTTGTGGCTCCTAAATGCACCCGACGCAGCTGGAAATGAGACCAAAGCTGCAGTTTCATTCGAGAAGGATGAGAGGAGCCAGCGATTAGGGATTTTTTTTTTTTTTTTTTTTTAATGTTTAACCTCCCTCGTTCCATTTTCTACTTTCCTCTTTCTTTCCTTATTATGATTTTTAAATTTGCCTAACACCCCGTCGGTCCCCTCACTCCGCCTTCCCCATCCGAAATAAAAAGCCCAGTTTGAACTTCTTTCGCCGCGGCGCCCCCGGATGCGCTGCCCGCTGATGGAGGAGAAGGGGACCCCGGGGCTGGCAGGGGCCACCCGCGAGGGACCGCGTCACGCGTCTCCCCCGTGATCCCGGCCCTGATCGCGGAGTTCTGCAACACCTGGAGGATCTGGACCCGGTGCCCGGGGGGGGGGCGGGGACAGAGGAAACGAAAGCCACCCCGAGCCTTAAAAAGAAGAAGAAGAAGAAGAAAAAGTAGCGGGGGGGGGAGGGAGGAATGATTTTCTTCTTGACAGCTGACGGAGCCTTGAAATTTTCCTCCACTACCTCCGCCCCCGCCCCCGCCCCCGCCCCCCGCACTCCATTTAACGTGAGATTATGAAATTGCAGAGGCGGTGGAGGGAAGGAGGCAGGATGTAACAGGGAGTTTGGAGGGAGAGGGGAAGGTGGCTGGCCGGGTGGCTGAAATCAAAAATCCGATTGCGCACTGGGTTGTGATGAGCAATCTAATCAGACATTCGGGGAAGGGGCCGGCCGGAAGGCTGGCGAGTGGGGGGAGTTGAGCCCCAAATCCTTCGAAGGGGGAGTTAGGGGTTAGGAATCAACGATGCAAACGGAGACTTCTTTTGGTGGCGGTGGCTGTCGGGTGCCTTGTAAAAATGAAGGATGCGGGACGCAGCTCTCTCTTGGAACCGAACGCGGTGGATAGACTGATTGTGCAAGAGAAAACGAAGAAGGAAGCTTTTTCTTGTGAGACCTGGATCTTAACACAAACGTGTATGTGTGCACACAGGGAGCCTTGAAAAATGAAATAAACCCGTGTCAGACCCACGCGGCTCGGTGTGTTCTGACATAAATAAATAATAATAAAACAGCTGCCCCCCCCCCCCAAAAAAGGATGATTGGAAATGGAGAACGGAGGATCCACAAAGAAAAAGTATGCTCTTTTTTCTCTGTAAAGGAGAAAGTAAGCCAAGGAGATATTTTTGGAATTGAAAGTTTGGGGCTTTTTTTTTTTTTTTTAGGAAAGTAAAGACCTGCTATGGTGGTGTTTTCTTTCCTTTTTGAATTTCCCACAAGAGGAGAGGGAATTAATAATACATCTGCAAAGAAATTTCGGAGAAGTTGACCGCGGCAGAATGAGGCATTGATTGGGGGAGAGAAACCAGCAGAGAGCACAGTTGGATTTGTGCCTATGTTGACTAAAATTGATGGATAATTGCAGTTGGATTTTTCTTCATCAACCTCCCCCCCCCACCTTTTTTTTTTCTTTTTGGTGTCAAGATCATGCGTTTTCGCTTGTTCTTAACCACCTGGATTTCCATCTGGATGTTGCTGTGACCTGTCTGAAATACAGTGAGTGATTCTTATTTTCTTTTTTTATTGATGGAGAAAATACCCATTAATTTAGCATTCCTGGTTCCTTGATCCCTGCACCCCTTCGGTGGGATTCTTAAAGACCTGGCTGTTGGGGGCCAGAAAATAGGGAGAGGGTGACCCAGGCTTCTGTTCCATCAGGTTGTGCTCACCAATAGGCCGGTTTGCTATAATGATGCAGGTTGTCTGCATCCTGGGCAAATGCCTTTGCAAATGTGTACCAGGAAAAAAATAAATCTCCCCAAGAAAGCCGCTGCAGTGTGGGGTGCCTGTGGCTGTGTGATTGACACTCTGGAATGCGTTTAAGTTGCATGGCAGCCTTGGAGTTAGATGCACAAATGTTTAGCCATTGGAAATCGAAGGGACCAATTTAAATTTCATTATCCAACCTGACATTGCAGATCAACAGAATGTATTAACACAAAAATATGATAATAAACCAAGCAGATGAAGGATGGCTTCTGGAGGGTGGGTGGGTGGCGGGAGGGAGAGTGGGCACGGGGGGAGGAAGTGGTGGAGAGAGGTGGCTGCACTTTCCCCCATCTCCTTGCATACACATGCTCAAATGTGGCCTTCAGATTACCTAGGTTCTCCCCTGTGCTAAGAATGGGAAGGAGGACCCACTTCTTTTTCGACCCCACCCCCTTCAAACTAACCACTTCTTTGGATAACAGAAAGGCTGTCCAGAGATTGAAGGTGGCTTGGGCAGTTGACTTGGGTTTTGCCAGAAATCTTCCCAACATCATCAAGACAGGACTCTTGAGAAAAAGGCAGAAATCTGGTGTCCTGTGGTAACTTAGATAAGGAGCTAAAGAAAAGGTCTGTGTATTGAGCACCAGTGTTTCTCATGTGCCAGCTTTGTCTTGGGAGAGAGAGGCCAATAAAGATCAATAAGAGAAGGTTGAAAATGCTCAGAGAGCCTGGGGGGCCTGTAGGATCACCCCTCTTTCCATCTCCTTCCTCCCCCATCACTTCCAGGGTCATGGAGCTGGCTTTTTTTTTTTTTTTTCTTTTAACAGAACTCTCCCTCTTCATCCTTCAATATTCCTCTCTGGGGCCTTCTATCAGAATCATAGACTCATATAACTTTAGAGCCAGAAGACTCCTCAGAGATCTAATGCCAATAAAAAAAGGAAACTGAGGCCTAGAGAAGCTATAACTCTGCTTAATGGCCAAACCTTAGGAGACAGGTAACTCACAAGCCTTTAAACAGCAGACAAAAGTCAGTCTGGGATCCAAGCTGGACAAGAATCAACCCTATCTAGCGTGGCTATTTCTGTCCCCACGGCTGCCATTTTTACCTAGAAGGGTTAAGGAAGGAACCTGTCCTGAAAGCTTGACATAAACTCTGACCACTCTGGACCTCAGGAGTAGCCCATCTACAATATTCATATCCTTTCTAATACTTTTTTTTTTTTTTTAATAGCAGAGCTCAGATAATCCTAGTTTTAATACTACTAAAAATATTTTTAAAAAAGATCCCCAACTCTGGTATATCCCAAAGGAGATAAGAGGCCGAAATCTCCTGGATCCCTCCTTGGTGTTGGGCACATTTAACCTGGTGAGTGGTGGTCCCTGGAGAGGCATTAAGAACCGTGGAGTTAGATTTATATTAGGGAGGTGATAATAGAAACCAGAAACACCCTTGCTAAAAGCCTCTGAGTCTGTTTTTACACTCACATCATCTATTCTCATCCTTTTCATTACTCCTTAACTAAACTAGCCTACAGCTGAGCACTTCTTTAATTTATTTTTCTGGCCACATGTTTCCTGTTGGGACACAGATCAGGCAATACATTTATCAACCTATGAAAATAATCATGCAGGATTTTTTTTTCTCCCCTGAGCTCCTTGTAGCCTTCTGCATATCTTAGAATTCCTTGCAGGTTGTTTGTTTGTTTGCTTTTTTATTTTGTTTTTTACATGACCACAGTTAAGTCACTGCTTGCGATAATAAATTGATTCAAGTTATCTCAAGTTCCTGTTACGTTGCAACTTAGCACAAGTGACAAAAGAGGGGGGAAAAAGTACTTGTTTTTACTGCTTAGCTCTGGACATCACGTGGGAAACCCCCCAGCCTTGCAGTCAGCCTGGCTTCTGTTAATCCGTGGAGATCTGTCTCTTTCTTTCTTTCTTTCTTTCTTTTTTTCCTTTTTGAATTCAAAATGTCTTCACTACTACTCCAGTTAGACCTGAAAGTACATTCCTCTCCTAAACATTGTCAGCTCCTCTCGGTACCCTCCACACTTGCACACATGCAAACTTTTCTGAGAAAAAGAAGAAAGAAGGGAAGGGGGTGGGGGATAGAGAGAAGGAGAGAGAGAAAGAGGGTAGAGATATGTTTGAAGTTGTGGGCTGAAATGTGTCCTCCCACTCACCTCCATTTAAACATGTTCTTCAGATCTAGAGATGATGGAGCATCTAAGGATGGCATCATTTTTCATGCTGGTGAATCACTTCCACTACAGTTAGGGACGCATTGCCCAGCTTGGGGTTTAGCTCCTTTTGTTTGTCATTCAGGGTTGGCCCGGTATTCTAAGCAACTTGCTCATGGACTGATGAAAGAATTTTGACCATGCAAGAGCAGGAAAGTTACCTCATTTCAGCTTATTTCAGGGCCAAGGTTGGTGCCCTTTGAGTGATATTTGTGAGTAGGTAGTTGAATACTCAGATTCTGCAGAGGGCCATAGGCCCAGAAAGCTGCTGGGTTTTCCAAGTTCTGAAGTTACTTTTTTTTTTTTTTTAAGATTGTATTTATTTATTTGAGAGAGAGAGAACGAGAGAGAGAGAGAGAGAGAGAGAGAGAGAGCGCACAGGGGGGGGGGGTCAGAGGGAGAAGCAGACTCCCTGCTGAGCAGGGAGCCCAATGCAGGACTCAATCCTGGGACTCCAGGATCTATGACCTGAGCTAAAGGCAGTCGTTTAACCAACTGAGCCACCCAGGCGCCCCTGAAGTTACTTTTTCAAGTATCTTCCCACTCTGATTTAATTGCTGTGCCCTTTGAGCAATAACTTTAATTTCTCTGACCCTCAATCTTCTCCTCATCTGTATAATGGGAATGGGAATGTCAACAAATTAGAATGGTTTTGTGAATTAAAAGTAATGTTATGCAAAGCCCCAGGCATAATAGGCCCTCTAAGGAGGCCTGTTTGTTGTGATTGTTCTTGGATTAATTTGGATTAACTTCCTGGGAATTAATACAGGCTGGCTGAGCACTTTACCAGTTCTAGTGGCTACGCTCAAAAACTAGGGAATGTGCAACTGACCTCACAGGAGTTGCCAGATTCTTCTTTTGATGTCTTATCAGGACAGATTGGCTGCAAGATATCATTTTAGATAGGAAATACTGCTTCCAGCCAGAAGCCGAAAAATCAAGATTTTCTCCTTAAAGTATAGAAACATAAATCTCGGCAAAAACAACACTTGAGAGAGATTTTGGGGAAAAATAATTCTATTGTGTGTACTATGGGTCGAAAAGTTGCATATGATAGCTCTTATATATTAAATGTATAATTTTAGCTGTCTGTTACAATGTCTGGCTCTGGAATGCTCAAAATAGAGGCAGATTTCTAGGTAATTATATAATTTAAAGTAGATAGTGTAAAATTCCGTTCCTAATATTAAGGCCCCCAAGTTCACAATTTGGACGCATAGGCTTCCTAGATATAAGGAATCCTATGTTGGTTAAACCTCTTTTGTGATAGGATAAAGGCCTGATAGAGTCTATGAAATCAAGATTTCATGTAGACATACTTGTCTTATAGGTTGCATGTGCTAATCTCCCAACACCAACTTGCCAGGGGTTTTCTGAGGCAGCCGGTCATGGTCATTGCTCCTAATTTCATTGTCTACAACAGCAACCCTGTGTTCTGTCCATTTCCTCAATGTTTCCGGAGACCTGTTCTTCCTTAGAGGGAAAAAGAGTCCTACTGTTTTAATTATTGTTATTCTTGATATCATATCTGTGGATGATAACAAGACAGGCTGAGGGATTGCCCATTGGAATTTTATACTGTGGCTTTTCAGTTAGGAAAACAATTTGAAATCTGTGTTCATTTTGGAAAAGCATTCTAAAGCTAATCATTTTCACTGATCTTGAGATGAGATGGAAATCATCTATGGAAGTTCTTACCATTTCATAGATTTTACTTTTTTGTGTGCTCCTTAAAGGTGACTAAGAAATTTGGTAAACTTGGACACTGGCACCATAAGTGAATATGAATATTCAGCTTTCCACTGTGTCACGTGTGTTACATGCACTATTTAACCTCTCTGAGTCTGTTTGCTCATCTGTAAAATAGGGGCGATAACAACCAGATAGAACTGAGTGCCATGAGGATGAAATCAGATTGCATATGTTATGCACAGTAGGCATTCAATACATGCACATTTAAATTGAGCATCTATGATTTTAGTTCAAGTAATGCGTAATTTGCAAATGAAAAATAAACTGATATGGTCTGGTTAAAGGAAGCAGTTTATCTAAATTCATGTTGGTATAGATTTTAAAAAGGAGAGATGTATTAATGAGGTTGGCGTAATTAGGTACAATCATTTTTGGTAAGATCCTATATATATATTTTTTTTTAGTTTTTAATTTAATCACCAGGTGCTCATCATGACAAGGGCCCTCCTTAATCCGGATCACCTATTTCACCCATCCCCCCCACCCCAACCCCCCCTCTGGTAATCATCAGTTTGTTCTCTATATTTAAGAGTCTGTTTCTTGGTCTGTCTCTCTCCCCCCACCCCTTTTGCTCATTTGTTATGTTTTGGTAAGATCCTACACTTTAAAAACATATCTGGATATACTTTAGTGAATGCTATTCCTTCAGGAAAGATTGAAACATGCTTTGTGAACTGTGGAAAATATACTCTGTGTCTGTGTAAACTTTCTTTAGATTACTTTATAATACAAATATAAAAAATTAATGATTTATAAATGGTCTTTTGGAAGACTCTCCAAAGGGATCAAAGTCTCTTGCATCTTACTTTTCTTCAAAATGATTTCTCTGGAGAAATGTAAATTTGACAGTTGAAATTTGGTTGGGCAAATCTTGTGGCTCAGACAGTGTGCTTGTCACACTCTGATGGCAAGGATTTTATTTGTTCTCTGGCAGGTTCTCAGCACCTCAGAAGAGTTTTTGACAGTGTGCATGCAGTAAATATTCTTTGAATGACTAATTGAATTTAGTTTGAGACATCCCCTCCAGAAAACTCAAATGCACATATATCTGCGTGTTTGCACCTTCCGGCAGGAACACAAATACATGTAAGAAACGTGGCTTTCAGGAATCTGTAGAGGTTCGATGAGAAATACGAGTCAATGGGTGTACTGACGTGTGTGTGTGTGTGTGTGTACAGATATTAAACCCTTATTGAGTGGCTTCCTTATGTTGCAAAGGCTGAGGTCTGAAAGTTAGGTGCTACAGTATTTTTTTCCTACTCTTGATGTTACCAGTAACACACTGTAACAATTTGTATAAGTCATTTTACCTCTCTTAGGTCAGGCTTATATTCTCCTCTATTAAATAAAGGTGAAAACTAAGATGCCTTCAAGCTAAGATTTTAGGATTCTGAATTCCTAATTGACTACCTAGGGATTCAGGATTCCTAGGAACTGAAAATATTAATCCCTGATCTCAAGATACTAGTTGTTAAAATGTGGAGTATAGTATTCTGGGAGAAAAGCAGAATCACTGTTACAATGGCAGATATGTAGGGTAAAAAGGGGAAGGAAATCTCTAGTGTGTGTAGGGGAAATATAAAGCGATTTGAAATAGAGAAACATTGCATTCTAAGTTTGTTTCACACCTGTTAGCTGGTGGATCCTAAGTAGCAATTAACCTAGCAATGTCTCAGTTTCCTCAACTATAAAAATGGAAATAATTTTTTATGCAGTTATTTTGGAAGCACTGAGATGTCTACATGTTTGGCACATGATCAGTATACAATAAATGCTAGCTCACTTCCTTTTCATTAAAATCCTTGGTTATTTTTCACAGATGTGGGAACATTTAACTGAGAGTCTTGTGAGTGTTTTGCTTTATATTTATACTGAGTATGTAAATGAATTTTTTGCCAACTTTACTATCAAAGTTGGCAATATTATTTTTGATAATGTTTTCCAGTGTCAATCATATTTATAATGAAGTCTAAAAGGATGAAAAACTTGTGTTAGATTAATTAACTTATTTCAACTTTGGCATGAGCTGATGGCAGATATCTATGCTTATGGAAGCTTTTAACACTTAAGGAAGTTGTGGGTATAATTTCTTAATAGCAGTAGTAACTACCATTTATTTATTGAGCATTTGGTAAGCACCAGGCACTATGTCAAAATTATGTATTTTTCTGTTTAATTCTCACCTAGGGAACTGAAACAAAAAGAGCTTAAGTAATTTGTCCAAGGTCATATAGCAACTAATCAGTGGACCTAGAAGTAGAAGCTACATTTCTTCTGACTTTAGAACCTGAGATGAGAATCAGTAAATTCAAACTTTTTCACTTGGTAACAAATAAACACTCCAGTTCACCATCATCTAGCCTAGTACTCAGTCTGAATATTTTAATTGAGACTGAGATGGCTACAGTCTCCCCTTTCCCTATTTCTTGGAACAAAAGTTATACTGAGATGCTTAGGTCACATGTATGTTGCATATCTTTGTCAGTCTTCAACTATATCCAAGTGTGCCCCTAAGTGAGAAAGGGACAACTAAGAAACACTGGGGGAAAATCGCGCTAACTCACTCAACACACTAGCAGAAAAGCTTTACAAAATGCTGTGAGATCACCTGGAAATTCAAAGTTGTATGAGAAATAAGGTCAACGCTAATAGTGTTTGGTGTTTATTAGTTACAATGTCATATGAACTAGAGGCGCTCCTAATGGTGGGCACCTAATGCCTGATCTCAGGTCTCATCACGGTTAATCCGTCTGCAGCACTCGATACCAGTATGGCCTCTGGCTTTCTGAAACCCTTCCAGAGGTTTAAGGTGCTGCTCACCGTCCCTTCCTTTATTAATTTCACTTCCTCCTCCTCCAGTCCTCCTGTTCACTCCTTAAATGTTGAAGGCTTCCCCCTTTGAATTTATTCTATTCTCTCTCTCTGCATTCTTAAGACATGTCAACTGGGCTTATTTTGAGAGATGACACTGAAATCCTTGGCCTCAACCACCCTGTGGCTAGTAAATCTCCATTGCCAGAAAGCTCCTACTCACATATCTGGGTCTCCTGTGGACCTTACAAACTTAATATGCCAACTGTAACTGATTATTTGCCCCCCAGAAGCCTATATATTTTCAGTTTCAAATGATATCTATATCTCTTTCACTTCCCTCATATCCCGTGACTCATCAAATCACTCATCAATCTATTCTCCGTCTTAAACTCAGTTCAGATTCCACTGTTTCTCTCCTAGATGTCTTCTGATGATGCCAACTTTTCTCCGGTGTAGTCCATTATTCATTCTTCCTTTAAAAGGATTATCCTAAGAAATAAAGCTGGACAGCCCCTTCTAGATTCTATAAATGCATTTATAGAATAAAATCAAAATTCTACTCTTGATAATACAGTCTGGCCAGCCTATTCATGCCTCTCTTGTCCTCCTGCCATACTGAATATTTTATTCCTCTAGAGATACTCTAGGCTAGTTTTGGCTCACACTGTGAGACCTAATCCATGTTTCTAGGATATACCCATACTTCAAGTCTCAGAGCAAGTTACTGCCTCTGGAAAAACGTTTCCCAGCTTCCCTAGGCCCACTGAGTTCCCCTTCTCTTCTTTACATCAGCATTTTGTTAATAGATCTGTATTAGCTTTTTTTTTTAAAGATTTTATTTATTTATTTACTTACTTATTTGAGAAAGAGAGAGAGAGAGCACGAGTGGGGTGAGGGGCAGAGGGAGAAGCAGACTCCCCGCTGAGCAGGAAGCCCGATGCAGGGCTAGATCCCAGGACTCAGGGATCATGACCCAAGCCAAAGGCAGATGCTTAACAACTGAGCCACCCAGGTGCCCCAGTAGCTTTTATCACTGTTATAACAACTGTTTACTTGGCTAAAACCCACTAGATGGTGACTTTTTTTTAAGTTATGGACCTCATCTTAACTCGTCATATCCCATATCTAACTAACGTATTGCACAGGAGTTCTCAGTTTGGTAATGCCAATAACTACGTGGACTGATCTAACACATCTTTAAGGTGAAGAGTTTCCTTTAATTTGGTTGATGGTGTAAGGCCATTATTTTCCAATATTTTCACCATTAGGATACATTTTTTTTTTTCCTTCTTAGGGACCAATGTTTCAGAAATACTTTGACCAGTAAATACCTTGCAATTTGTTTCTCCATTTTTCCTAATTGAAACATATACTTGCCAATCACCACTCTCTAAATAACCCACATAAACATTTTTGCCATGACCTGATATAAACTGAACTAAAAGAAAAGGAGTTTTAATTACAGTATGCAATTATTTGAGTACAGGCATGATTTTGAATCAGCTTTTTGAAATATTGGTAATAGCTGTCTTTGAGGATACCAGTTTTGAAAATAGTTCTATAAATATATTTTAGCATGAATTTTAGGCTCTAATTTGTAGCTGCTAATCGTAGGCTCACTGCAGGCTTTGCAGTGCAGACTCCTGGATGGCCCTGTTCGCAAAGAATATTACTTACAAAAAGGAAGGTGCGCCTTGAAGCTAGACACCACACAAGCTGTAGGGTTACATGAAGTGGGCCTTTTTACTCATGAATGACTATTGGAAAGAGACTATGTCTTTTAATTTTGAATATTGCCCAAAGATGGACTCATGCAGTGGAAGAATAAAAAAGATGGTCTCTTTAGTAAAAATGCCTGGATTGAAAAATTTGTTGAGTTGTAGTCACTTTTTACAACATGTGGACAGCTGATTTTATGGAGCCTGGTTCATCTCAGGAGATGCTTTGGCATCATGCTTCCTGGTCACTGCCTCCTTTCTCTCATAAGAAACAGCAGAAGACACTGGATTAGATTTTTTTTTTAAATGTTAAATGGTAAGACATTAATTATGGTTTTATTTTATTCTTCAATCTTTGAATGTAAATAAAGGGCTTGAATATGTTGAATTAGAACATTTCCTTTACCTTTAGTCTTTTTTTTTTTTTTAGTTTTTCTTCCAGTCCTAGTTTCCGCCCCCACCCCAGTTTAGAGCTTACTATTGTTAATCTCTAATAATAGTAAATAAGAGAGTATTAATTGTAGTGCTTCGCAGTGCTTTTTAAATCTAGCTATCCCTTTGAATCCTCTCAACATTTTGGTCCCAGAATTTCCAAAGCAATATTCTCTGTTAACTACACTCTTTGTGATGAAGTATCAGGTTCTGGTGTATGTGGTGGTGGGGAGGTGGAGTGATGTGCAAGGAAAGGTTTCTTTAGAGGATAAGTGCTGTATTTGGCCTCTGGTTCTTGCCAGATTATAAACTGCTGAGACAACAGTTTTCTTGGAGGGGTCCATTTGTTTGTTTTATCCAATCAATTTTGGCCAAGTCACTGTCTGGAAAATGGGAGAATTTAGCCATTTCATTGTATTTCCTTATTTGTTGTTAAGGTGGATATCTGGGATGGCGATGGGTTTCTCAGATTAAAAAACAGTAAGGTCTTTTTCTTATGACTAATACTGTTCTCATTATTAAAATCATCTGTTATTGTGATGTGGCCCTGCCTTAGAACAAGTTGATTGATTTGTGATGTTTTAATACATAGCCTGTTGTTGATACAGCTGATCCTTTTATAGGGTTTTTGAGTCTAAGAAATGTAGTACTATTCTCAGGACAATAGACAGATTTTCTTGAACCAATGATTTGATAGTAAGAACTTGAGTAACTAAGTATGAGGAGGGAGGTGGTTAAAAAAGGTGCATGGCATTTGAAAATGTAGACATGAATGGTTTAAAATGAAATGATTTACAATGGAAAGGTTTACAGCTGAATCTGAGCCAGATCTCAGATTGTGCTGATTTTACAACCTCAGGTGAAAAGGAGGTGGGTGGGTGGGACGAGGGAAGGGAGAGGGAGCCGGAGAGATTGATTGAGATTACTCTGATCCTGGCTGTTCTGATCTGAGCAGAGAGAATGCTGAGAGTTTAGTTAGCTGATCTCTGGAGAGACTCACCTGGACAGGGACCAGAGCATGTGTGTGGGTGAATGAATTCAACTGCACGATGGGAACTAAGCCAGGGGACTCTGCTTTCCTCGAACTGAAAAGGCAGAACGTCAGAAGCCACCCTAAAAGAGTTAACATCTACACAGTGGTGTTCAGGAAGGCAAGAATGGAACTATGAAGGCTTTCTCTGTATTGTTTGAACGTTGCCATGGCGATAGTCTCCAGCAGAAGTTACATGTTTTTCAATTCCCCAAAGCAGCAAACAGCCTTTCCTCTCCTCATCCTCCCTTCATCCCTCCCTATCTCCTCCATCCTTGGTCCTTATCTCCTCCACCTCCCTCCTCCCGCCCGTCCTTTCTTTTGTTCTCACTTTCTCAACTGTTCTCCATTAACAGCAAAAATATTCCAACTCCACGAGGTTGCTTTTAGGCAGAAAGGGAGTCAGACATACAACCTTCTATCCGGGTTTCTGTTTTCCCCCGTCTGTTTACGCATTAAAGACCTAATTAGACGGAAGCTGTGGATGGAAGCAGGGTTGGGGCTTTCCCTGTTGGTAGGACATAGAACATATTATAATGGTTGGTGTTGTGGTGATATGTTAATTGGATCGCTCCAGGCAAGTGCAGAGCAGCAGTCTCTGACAATTAGAAAGAACAATGACTTTACTATGAAGGAGCCCACTCTCTTAACCAGTGGGAGGATTAGCATGCATTGCAGGTCTCTGGAAGGTTCCTGTAGACCCCAGCAGAGATCTGCAGTTGGAAATGCCTCCTGTCTCTTTAAAGCCAGGCTGCTCCCTCTCCTTTAGCTTCTTTTACTGCCAAAGGAAGAGAAGTAGGGGGAATGGTGAGAGATCTGGTTTCCTGGGTGGTGGGGGACCCTGTCGCCTGCAGACCTGGGCCGTAGGATATACTGCAGGGATGTGAGGAAGAAATCCTTGCCTGCTTAATGCACGTGGCCAGTGAATTGTGAAATGGGTCTCATTAGAGCCTTTCATATCCCGGCATGTGCCAAAGTGCTTTGCCGGCACAGCGCCATCACTTCAGGTCCATCCCTGCTGCAGCCAAGAAGGGACAGAGGCTCTGTCTGTGTTAAAGGCTCCAGTCCCATCGCTCTCTGTCTACTGTTCATTGTAAGGCGCCTCTGGGCCTCTCCGTCTGGCCAGGGATGAGGCGCAACACATCCCGTAGGTGTTTGCAGAGAGGAAGTGTGAAGGATTTGAGCCCCACGGATGGGTTTGAGGCTGCAGTGCTGACTGGCGCCCAGAAGTTCCCTCTCTTTTCTCCAGGGATGGCATCAAAGCTGTTTGATAGGCTTTCCTGCAAATACACCCCGATGCCCACCTGAAACAGAAGATGGGTAGTTCAGAGCCAAATAAGTTATCAGAGCCCTTTGTGTTATTGCATACAGAGGTACTTTTTGCTTTCTCTCAGATTCACCTACTAGAGGTTTTAGAATCAAATTTTATCTCCCAATGCATAGCCCCATCCGTAGCCCTCAGAGCTGCCATATGCTGAGTGCTGTCAGTCACTCTGAATATCTCTTATCTAGAACATCTGATGATTCTACAAGGTGGTTGATATAAAAGCATAGATGTGGGAAGCCAAATCAAATTGAGCCCTCTTACTTCTTAGATCTGGGACTTTTGGTAATTAACTCTTTTGAAACTCAACTTTCTCATCTGCAACATGGGAATAAATATAGTACAGACTTGTGAATTATACTTGAAATAATGTATGCCAAACTTGAAGCAGAACATTTGCAATGAAAAACATTCAAGCCATTATTTGTGAAAATATGAGAGTTACTTTTACATAACAATATTATGAAATAGTCATAAGGCACATGCCTCAGGCAGCACAATATTAAAAATAATTAAGGGCAGATTGTTTAATGAAAAAGGAAAAGCAGTTTTTGAAGATGAGGTTCTGAATTTGAAATGGTGAAGTTTCTGATATTTTTGGTATAAGTCAGCTTGGAAAGCAGAATAGATAGAATGATTGAAATAAACTTCTGTTGCATTCATTCTGGATAGATGATTTTCATCTATCCATATTAGGATTTTTGTGTTTGTTTTTGTGGGATTGATCTCTTGGGCTTTGTGTCAGTTATGATGCCTTAGATTGGAAATAAGAAGAAATAATGCTAGCTAAGTTAAGCAAAAATAAGAGTATTTATTGGCATATACAATTGAAAAGTCCTACAGTACATCGAGTTCAGGTATGGCTTGATCCAGATACTAATAATGTCATAGGGACTCCTGGTCTATTTTCTCTGTAATTCTCATAGCTCAGCCTTCTTCCACGGGCCATTTTCACCCTTAGAGCATTGTTGTGCATTCCCTAACTCATCCACCAAAGAAAGATTTACACTTTGGTTGCACAATTTCCTTAAGACAACCTGAGATCTAAGCTAACTGGACTGGCTTAGGTTATATGCCCACTCATTGACCCATCACTGGCTTCAAGGGAATGGAGCTGACAGTTAAATACATATGCAAATGGAATTCAGAAGCTATCAAGAGACAAGGGGAATTAGGTGCTAGAGAGATAATCACAGATAAATACCATAGGTCCAATGGTGGAGAGTGGGAAGAATGAGTTGTTATACTTCACATTGTAACTTGCCACAAGGGTTAATTTTGTTCATACTTCTCTGTGATACTACATTTGTATTTGGTATCGCAGTTTTAATAACGACCTAAGGAGTTTTGTTCTTCCTGAAAATCATCTGGCTGTAGCTATCAATTTTTCAGAGGAACAACTTCATCTGCCTTCATGCTATTTTTGCATTACTCCTTTCATGTGTTAGGAACAGGTTCTTGGGTTTGAATGGGAGTTTACATGCTTTCCTGGAAGTGTGGAAACAAAAGCAAAAACAAAAGAATCCTCTTCAGGCAATAGCAAGTCATTGGTAGAGGTCCTTTAAACTGCTTCAAACACCCATGATCCTGGTCACCTGCACCAGCCAAGGCTGTGCTTCTATCCAGCTTTGATTTCATCTAATTTGTCACTACAAAGAGCTCAGTAGTGACATAGTCCATCCCTGAACTCTCCATTCTGCCTACCCAAAAATAGTAATCCAGGTAATATGGCACAATGTCCTTTGCTCCTTAATAGCAAGGAGAAGAAATGCTGATCTGGGCTTTCGATACAAATATTTGTCAATACCATCTATTCAAAGCATATGATGGCTCATCAAGTTCAAGGACTGGGAACTATCTCTTTTGTAGTCTTCACTCTGTGTGTACTGTATTGTACATACTGTGGACACTGTATTCATACCTACATAGTGGCATGCTCTGAATTGAGAATCCAAGCAAGTCTAAATGATTCTCATAAGAGCTGTTGGAGAGCAGAGTGCTGGTAGAGTACGTTGTGCCTAGAAATTTACAACAGTGAAGGGGCGCCTGGGTGGCTCAGTCGGTTGAGTGTCTGCCTTCAGCTCAGGTCATGAACCAGGGTCCTGGGATTGAGTCCCGCATTGGGCTCCCTGCTCAGGGAGGAGCCTGCTTCTCCTCTGCCTGCCTCTCTCTCTCTGGCAAATAAATAAAATCTTTAAAAAAAAAAAAAAAAAGAAATTTACAACAGTGAAGAAGATACCAGTTTATTGACCGCCATTTATATGGTAGAAATTGTAGTGGGTTATTTTCATATTTTATCTCATTGTATCCTTAACAAAACCACAATAATAATAATATTAATAATAATAACAATACAAAAATGCCAATAAAGGTGACATTTATTGACCTATTGCTGTGTATAGGCACTGTTCCAAATGCTTCACCTTTGTAATGACATGGAATCCATAAGTAAATAAGTATTTTTTTTTTTTTTTTAGATATGAGTAAAGAGAAGTTTGGATAGGTTCAGTTGACATACCTTTGTCACAGAGCTAATAAATGACAGCTCCACTTTGAAATTCTGGTCAGCCCTGCCAAGCCACGACTCTGGATTTTTGAAAGTAAAACTTTGCCTGCACCTTTTGTTTTAAATATATCAACCATTTGAGATCACCTCAAGTAAACCACATGGGTGTTTTAGGAGGCCTTGTTGTTTGTCTGATGTTGGGAAGAGTGAGGAAACATTTCTTACCCCAGTGGTCCCCGGCAACTTTGAATATCTCAACAGATACGAGCGGTTGGTGGGCCTTCTTCCTGAAGATGGGATGATACCACTAGTCACGTACCTAGCTGCGTACGGCCATGGTACGTATTTCTTGTCTCATTTGTAACCATCAGAAGACATCCTCCTCATATGTAGAAAGGGGAGATTGGGCCCTTTCCTCCAGAGTCCCTAAGACTCTTGACTCTCTCAGACCAGCATGGTAGGTGGGAGACGCTGAAGGGGAGAGAGCTCTGGGACACTGTTTTTGCTGCCTGTCCCAAGGAGCTGCTAAACAAAATTGCTGTCCTCAGCTTATCCAGGCATTGGGCCAGTTAGGAGGCAGTGCCCCAAACCAATTTCCTTACTCATTCCTCTATCACACTTTATTCTGCTGATGAGACCGACACTACAACAGCATAGAAAGTAGACACACACACTGCAGGTGCAGGATTTATGGACCCAAACCCTTGCACACACACATAAACACACATGCACATAATCCCCACCAGTTTATCTTCACGTTCTGAATTCCCACCTGACTCCTGAGAGGCCTCTTAGAGCCATGTGCCATTCATCTTTCTCTATGATTCAAGGGAGGAGAGAAAGAACGACCTACAGGGCAGTAAGCTGTGGCTTCAGGGCATGGTTGGACATCTGAGAATTATTCTCCTTGTTGCCTACTGTATATTTGACCCACTATCTGCTGTTTAAAGAATATGAAGTGACTTTAATATCAGTTGTGGCTTCTTATCCCCAAATCGAATACTTTTTAAAAACAAACAGAAGAGGCTTGGTGCTTTTCGCTATTTTATGATGTCTGAACACTCCTTTCCGTCCCTTGGGGCTGGCGAGACAGAGTGGTACTTGCCTCATGTTGTCTCTAGAATATGCCCCTTTCCAACCCTAACTCAGGCTTTTAGCACTTCTCAGTCCCAGATAACTGTAATCATGCCCTGATTTGCCCTTCTCCTCCCCATCCACCTTTATCACCAGTTATTTATCTTCCGAAGACATTGATGTTCTCTTCCTAGCAAACCCTCACTTGTAAAATAAATGCCAGACCCCTAAATCTGGAGCTGTTCCAGAGGGCCTCTCTTTCTCTCTCTCTCTCAGCTCTTCTCTCAATTTCAGTGTGTATTTCTTAGCTATACCATATTGTTTTCATTTCCTATTTACTGCTTTGTACAGGCGATTGCTCTGTGTGCCTATTATTTGTTTCCCCACCTAGAGTGAAGGCTTCCTGAGGTCAGCCCCTTGACTTGCACCTCTGTGTCCTCGCCTCCATGCCTTACATAGGAGGAGATACTCAATGCATCTTCATAATAGAAAAAATCTGCTTCATAAGCTTCCAACTGCTGATCTTAAAAAAAAAAAAAGCATTGCTTTGTTTTTCATTAGTTTCTCATTATTTTTCCTAGTAGATGGCCTCATAGACTCTACTTGGGGCTAGGCAACCTTCTCTATTAGGGGCACCCACCTCGCAGCATATCATCTTTGCAATAAGAAGAGCTCTGTTTGGCTGAGTTTCCTGTAGGATCCCTTAAGAAAGCTGATATTCAGAGAGCAGTAATTCAGAGCTCTAGGTTTCCCACGGCTGTTTGGTTAGCAGGGATGTGGAGCTCCCTCGTCAAAGCAATATGCTTCTGTGGGCAAAGGCGTGCTTATCTTCTTTAGAGGGCTACCTTGCTTCTGTTTTTCCATAGTGCTGACATGGCAGATGGATTTCCCAAGGGGCATGTTCATGTGTACAAGATGTTTCTTTTTCCAACTTCCTGTTCTGTGACAGTTACAAGAGCATAATGAAGTTGCAACTCTTAATGTTTTAAATCTCCTGCCTGTGTTTGCATATTATTCAAATATATAGCATTGTTTCCTGAAGCTAATCCACAAAATGGGAAAGTGTCATGAGGAAGTTTGCAACAACAAATAGGGGGAAAGGAGCAAAATGCCATTGAGTTTTTCACAGAAGTAAATTTACATGATTCAAAAAGCTGACCTTTATCTTTTTTCCTTTGTCATTTTGTTAGGGTCAAAATGTCCTTTTTTTTTTTTTTTTAAGTTGAATGTTTATGATATATATATGGTGTTTAAAATTTTTTCTCCTAATGTCGTCACTTGGCAAGATAAGTGTTTTTTGAGTACTCATATGTTTATAACACATGACCTCCATGTCTGTCATTAACTTCAATGGTTCAATAGGCTAGGACACTGCAATAAGATACAAACACTAGAGTACTGGGAAAAACTTTGCACAGGTGGTTGTGGGTAAAATAGAAAACGTGAGTCCATATCACTGTAGCATTTCGATGATGGCTCTTTCCCACTGCTGAATGCCATTGTCAACTGTAACTGGCTAGTGCTGATTCTGCTACTTGCTACTTTCTGGCCATAGGACTCTAAGCAGGTTATCTTCCCTCTCTAAGGCTTTTGTATCTGGAAAATGAAGACTTTTGATTTAGATGCTCTGCAGTGTTCCTTTTAGCTCTCTCTTTCTGAAGTTGAAGACATTTCACAGACTATTTGCAGGGTTCAGGACTATATTTGCCAGAGAGAGTGAAAATGCATTTTCCTTGTTCTCCTTCTCAGTTATTCCCGATGGCTTATTTCCTTTCTGCACATCTTGCCCTCCTCTGGCCTTTTTTTTTTTTTTTTTCATCACACTTGTCAAATATATTTCTTTCCTCTTCTATCTATGTCTAGCCAAGTCTCCCACATCGGAGTTGCGTTCTGGTGTGTGTGTGTGGCTATTCTGCAGGGTAAGCACTTCATTTCAGACTTGCTTCCACTAATTAACTACGAAATTAAGTAGGTGAATTCATTGATTCAGCACTTGGTTTGATGTTCATATTAACTCATTAAAAGGGAAGCCCTGGATGTGGCCAGAGGCTTGACGGGAATCTTTCCCTCCCCCTGAAATCTCCTTTGACTTCCCACACTAGATCACTATCTTGCTGTTTCTCAGAAGTATGCATGCATCTGGGGAACAGCCAAATGACCGAAAACTGAGATGGGCAGGAATTCCATTCTTTGTGATGATAGAAACAATCTTTGCTTTTTCTTCTTCTCCCTGCCTTGCTCACTGGCCACTGCTTCAATTCTACTTCTGATATACCTGGATGAATTTCCTTTGGATGCCTACTGAGATTTCAGTGATACCTATTCCATGTCTGATGCCCCAGTGGCCACTGCCCCTTTGGCCCCAAGCCCATGAGGAAATTAGACCTCCACAGGGGTAGAAATCCTCACCTCATTTCCATCAGAAAGAACTTATGTAGGAAGCTTTAATAGGGTTCCACACCCCACATCAGAGCCATCAACTGGTTTTCAGGAAAAATATTGTCTTAAAATCTATTTTCATTTTTGTTTCCAGCAATCACATCCTGTTTCATTCTTCTTTGCCTTGTACGTAATAACCACAAGTGAATGACAGGAAGGGTGGCCATTTGTCAAAAAACTGTGCTTACCTTTTTTTTTTTTTTTACTTTTCCCCCATTTCTATAAGGATTCATGTGGTTTTTCAAATCTCTATAAATAGTATCTAGCTGGTAAAATATGTTTTATGATAAAATAGAGTGGAATGTGGTTTGTAATAGAGTAGCATCCATTGTAAAAGAGGCTTTTCTTGGAGCCAATCCAAGAAGTTCAGTTACTTGTCTAAAGTAATTGGATTAAAAGAAACATGTACTAAATATATGTTTTCTGATTTTCTATACTTTCTGTACCTTGCACCTCTGTTAAGAATCCTGAAGTGTCATTGCCTTAAGACAGTTCATTTTATTTGTTCCATTTATTAAATTGTGTGCACTGATTGTTAGCATACATTGACCTTATCTCCCATTGAAGCATTGGTAGCAGCCTCTGTCAATCTCTCCCAGCACCTCATACACACCTCTACCATGGCCCTCATCACATCATTTAGTAATTGCATGTTTATTAAATGTTTCCCCATAGTATCCTGAGCTTTTTCTACATAGGGAGCCTGTCTTATTCTTCTTTGTATATCTCTTTGATACATAGTAGGTATTCAATCAGTGTTGAAAGAAAGTAAATGGAGTAGTGAACACTAAAAACTTGGAATTTGTTTAAAGCAAAATTTAATCCCTCTGATTATAATGCAATTTGAATTTAAGTAAACTTTCTTTTGCAAATTTCAGTACCATAGTGTTATGAATTACTATGTCAAATAGAACTACTAAATTCATTTTATACATTTGTGTTTTAAGACACTACTTTGGGTTTTAAAACATCAACACCTTTTTTTTTTTACACATTGTTTTGAAATATGATTGAATGAGTATAATTCAAGGAATTAGTTAATGTTAATCAATTAGTTATTAATCTTTAGTTACTTAAGAGATTTTTTTTTTTTTTCTGGACACCTGGGTGGCTCTGTCGGTTAAGCTTCTGCCTTCAGCTCAGGTCAAGATCCCAGGGTCCTGGGATTGAGTTCCCCATCAGGCTCCCTGCTCAGCAGGAGCCTGCTTCTCTCTCTGCCTGCCGCTCCCCCTGCTTGTGCTCTCTCTCTGACAAATAAATAAATAAAATCTAAAAAAAAAAAAAAAAAAAAATTTTAAATAGTCATTAAGCTCTCTATTTTATATGCCACCATAATATTTGCAAATTTATTCTGAAAAAGACAGACACAGAGAAGAAACCTAAGGTTGGCTTGTCTTATATGGACCAAACTGAATTGATGATTGTTAAGTCCTTTTTAACTTTCTATAGAATAAACATAAACACAAGAGTTTTTCCTAATACTATGCATTTAAATTTTAAAATTTTCTAATTTAATATTTGAATTTTTTATGTGTATGTGTGTATATGCATATATGTTTATATGCATATGTAAAAATATATACACACACATAAACAGATACACATACGTATTTCTTGGTATATCATAATTTAGAAGTCTGGATTCTACTCCTAGTGTTCTTCTGTGTAACACATTGCAATGTAATAGCATTATACTGTCATTAAGATAACAAATAGAATGTGGGAGATAATAGCGTAATGAAGCGTTATTTTATGTTTATACAAGAATGGCATACTTTTCATTATAAAGGGGATCTACTTATGGTGGGAATTAAGTGTAATAGAATTGTTGCTCATTCAATAATTTGTACAAGAAATATTATTTCAAAGTAACATTCCTTCAAAATCTAGATACTATTATTTTAACTGTTTCTAGCAAAGATCACAGCCCAACTAAAAAGTTAAAAGGAAAAAAAAAAGTGTTAAAGAAATGTTCACATTGCTTTCCATTTGAGAACTTACTTGCTGCTAAATATTGGCTCCTAAGGTCTTTCTGCAGTTGGCTAGAATAACTGATTAAAGTAAAATAAAGTTTCACAAAGTAGCACTGGGGCTTTGGACAGTTTTGATGCAATTGTATAATTGCGGACTCAAGAGAAATGTGTGCATTCCACAATGTAAGATCAGCGTCTAAGAGTAGGAAAGCTAGTATATACAGATTATCAATTTTTAATCAAGGAACTTGACTTTTCCCATACACAACTCCATTTAAAAGATAAATGATCAGGGGCGCCTGGGTGGCTCAGTTCGTTGGGCGGCTGCCTTCGGCTCAGGTCATGATCCTGGAGTCCCGGGATTGAGTCCCGCATCAGGCTCCCTGCTCGGTGGGGAGTCTGCCTCTCCCTCTGACCCTACCCCCTCTTGTGCTCTCTCTTTCACTCTCTCTCTCTCTCAAATAAAATAAAATTAAAAAAAAAAGATAAATGATCATTCAGGAATCTTTTTTTCCCCTTTGAGGCAATAATGCATTTGGTGTCTTTGCAGTGACAGAAAAAGAAAATGAATCATAGGTTTACACTCTGTTCATGGAGTCTGACTAATTTAATTAACGCTTTTATAATAAGACTTGCTTTCCTCCAAGATGATTTTTGTTTGAGACTTTGAAGCAAATGAAGATGTTTCATTGAAATTGTGATTTCTACTAGCAACAGTTTTTTTTTTCTTCCTTCCTTCCTTCTTTTCTTTCTTTCTTTCTTTCTTTCTTTCTTTTTTTTTTTTTTTTTTGTTTCTTTTCCTTTCCTTTTCTTTTCTTTTCTTTCTTTTTAAAGAGTTAAACAGATCCAGGAGCAATTGTTCTTTCTCTTTGGGTCTTATACACCTTAGAAATGTAATAAAAGCTAAAGGGCTTTTCCCCTCCTCCCTCCATGTACACAATTTTTCAGTTATTTGAGGGAGAATCCCTTCTGTGGATCTTTGCTAAAGGAGAGCTTTTTCTTGAAATGGATTTATCTGCATCATCTGCAAGGCCAGAACCCATAATCATCCTCATATATCTATTACAGGCTTTAATTTTTGAATCAGATATGGATGGATGTATCAAGGAAGGTTTGAGTCTATTATGTTCCCAGATGTTCATCTTCTCTTGTTTCATGACTATACAAGATTGGATTCATAGTATTCTATACTTTGTGGATAAATTTTGTTATTGCTATTTGCTTGTTTTTGTGGTCATTGAGAAAAACGGCTAACTATAAAGTAGCTCTTATGGAAATCTCAAAATATTTTTTCATTCTTGGTTCCATCTTTTCATGTCACTTCTACTTAATGAAAACCTTCAGCTTTCTGGAACTCCTAAGTATATCTGTATTTAGTTTATGTTCAGTTTGGAGGATACTCATTGTAATGTGCAGGAATGGACTGATATATCATGCTAAGGTTTTTAATGATAGTTTTGTAGCACTGAACTACAAGTAGAACCTTTAAGGATAGGACTTCATGCTAGATTGATTGGAATTATATTAATAAGTGAATGAGTTGGGAGAGAAAACAAGTGGCCTGCATACTATGGTTCATTCCTAGTTTGTCACATCATAAGATGTGATAGAATAAAATGCTATCGTGTGATTCCCTGAGCCTATGATGCAGTTTTAAATGAAGCCATTGATCTCCACCATGATGGCCATATGTGTCAGCCATGAAAGAGGTCTTCCGTGTGAGATCTTCATGTGCCCTCACCCATAGTGACAGATGGGAGTCTACTTTCAGGGTTGATGGAAGTGGAGAATGAATGTCACACCCCAGTAAGAGGTTTAGGGTTGAGTAGAAATGTTTTGGTAGCTTGAGGTGGCAGGGCAATCCAGGACCACATTCATCGAGGCAGTTTCAGTCGGAACCAGGATGAGAGAGCATTTGATATAGTTCAGTTCAGAACAAGTTATTAAGTGCCTGCTGTGTAGTATGCTAGCCACTGCCCATATGTGCTGTTTATGAAATCCTCTCCATTACAGGGAGTTTTAAGTGAGTAAGGGAGGAAATTCAACTTTCATTCTCAACCTTTGTGTTCTCTAATTTAGGAAAAGTCCTTTAACCCTTCAGAAGCTCTCTTTCTTCATCTGTTAAACGCAGCTGCTCTGCTCTGTCTCCCACATTCAGTGTTGTTGAAAGGAGGGAAACAGTTGGTAAAGCTACATAATTTTTACTTAGGAGAGCTTAGAGTTTACAGTCTGCTGGAAAGAAAGGGGTCCCTTGGAGACTGGTTTTGGAAGAGCAAGCTAGTTGCTTTTCCTCAGGGAGCATATGTATCTGGGTTGAATTGGGGGTGGGCATGTTGATAAAAATCGTTTTGAGACCTGAAGTACATCCAGTGCGTTAGGGTATGAAAGTCTCTTACGGTTTTTAAAAGGATACTTAAATTGAGGGTTCAGAACTCTGTAGCAACACCTGGCTTACAGTAGGTGCTCCGGTGTCGTGCTTAGCTTTTTTCCCAGTAGCCAACTTACTGAGGGAGAAAAAAATCGGGTAAGTATTAGAGCTGGCTTACCCAGATTGTTTGTATACACTACTGTGATCAAAATCACCTGACACGCATGGTAACTCTCAACTTCGTTCTGCCTGTAAACAGTCAATGATCTTGTCAGTTGCAGCTGTAAGACCCAGTGGTAGCGGAAATCTTTGTTTATTGAATTTCCAGCTTCCAATCAACTGTGCAAAGAGCAACTGTGTAAAAATAAAAATCACTAGTCACCCTCTTCTCTCATCACCTCTGCCTCATTGTAAGAAGGAATGAAGTTCTTAGATTGGTTGAAAAAGTAGATGTTCTATAAATAACATAGGAGAAAATCTTTCTCTCTCTTTTTTTTAAAGTTACGGGCTGCACTGTGTCCTCCAAAATTCATATTTGGAGGTCCTAACCTCCAAGGCCTCAGAATGTGACTGAATTTGGAGATACTGTCTCTAAAGAGGTGATTCAGTTAAAATGAAGTCTTCAGGGTGGGTCTTAATGCAAAACAACTGATGACCTTCTGAAAAGAGGAAATTTGGACACAGACCTGCAGGCACACAGAGGAAAGACTGTGACAAAATAGTGAGAAGGTGACCATCTGCCAGTTAAGGAGAAAGGTCCCAAAGAAGCCAAACCCATAGCCACCTTGATTTTGGACTTCTAGCCCCCAGAACTGTGAGAAAATACATTTCTGTTGTTAAAGCTGCCCATTCTGGGGTATTTTGTTATGATGGCCATAGCAAAGTGACACAATGACTGTGCACTGTTTCCTTAACTGCACAGTAGAGCCATGGAGGCCAAAACATAAGGAATGATCTGATCTATGCACACATCTAAAGGAATGCATTCTGTCATCATCACCTCCAGCAAGCCTGAACATCAGCTTGGTTGTCCTCCAGAATGGTAGGTGGAGGGCACAAGAATTGCTCTTTCAGGAGAATCATTGGATGAGCCCTAGATGCCCCACATGTGGGTTAGTTTCATGTCTTGGGTCCTACAACCTCCTTCCATTCTGCACTTCTTTCAGGAGATATAGATTCTGAGAGGGAATTCTAAGTTCTAAAAGGAAATTTATTAGCCAGATGTTTCAGGATCTGCCTCGAGTATAAGGACTACCTCAGACTCCCATTTGGGTTTCTAAAACTTGCTATGCAAGGATCTTTTACTCCTGGAGGGGGGCAGGGCTGAGACATCGCGCTCCCTTGGAGTACACAAACCCCCGGCTATTTAGCAATAGCCTATTCAATATATGTACAACTTTGCTATTTATAAGCATACCTCATTTTCTGGCACTTCACTTCATTGTGCTTCACAGATACTCAGTTTTTTACGAATTGAAGGTTCAAGATTTCAGTGGAGGAAGTCGCGGCAGATGTGTTGCAAATAGCAAAGGAACTAGAATTAGAAGTGGAGCCTGAAGATGTGACAGGATTGCTGCAATCTCATGATAAAACTTGAATGGATGAGGAGTTTCTTCTTACGGGGGGGAGCAGAGAAAGTGGTTTCTTGAGATGGAATTTACTCCTGGTAAAGATGCTGTGAAGATTGTCGAAAGGACAACAAAGGACTTAGTGTATTTCATAAACTTAGCTGATAAGGCAACAGCAGGGTATGAGAGGATTCACTCCAATTTCGTAAAGGTTCTACTGTGGGTAAAATGCTATCAAACAGTATCACATGGTACAGAGAAAACAGTTGTGAAAGGAAGTATCTGTCGATGCAGCAAATTCCACTGTTATGTTAAGAAATTGCCACAGCCACCCCAAGCTTCAGCACCCACCACACTGATCAGCCGGCAGCCATCGACATCAGGCAAGACCCTCATCGGCAAAAAGATTATGACTTTCTGAGAGCTCAGGTGATGGGTAGCATTTTTGGCGATCAAGTATTTTTTAATGAAGGTATGAACATTGCTTTGTAGACATAATACTAGTGCACACCGAATAGAGTACAGTATATTATACTGTATTATATTTATATTTAAATATAATTTTTGTAGGTACTAGGAAACCAAAAAATTCATTTGACTTGCTTTATTGTGATATTTGCCTTATTGCCATGGTTTTGATTGAATTGAACCTGTAGGTAGTACCTGAGGTTTGCCCATGTTGTGTAGCATTTAGTGAAACAGATCTCAGATTAAATAAAGGAGAAATGGTGGGATTTTGCTAGTCTGATTTTGCCAGTGTTGTAGAGTAGTGGCGATAATCCATTTAGAGTGGTACGATGGGATATTGAAGAGCAAGTTTGAAGCAAGATAGCCTTCAGATTTAGTCATCATCACATGTTATCACTTCAAGCTCCTTTAGAACTAGATTTCCTAAATATTGCTTTCCTCACCATAAATAGAGATAATAGCAAATAAGCGTAATAACAGTCACTGTAAATAGGGATAAGAATAATATCCATTCTGTTATCATTAAATTAAAAAGAGCATACACCTAGCAGACTATTTGGCACATAGTAAGGATTCAATAAATGTTAACTACTATTATTCTTTATGGTATTTATTTTCAACACCTTTTTTTAAAAGGTTTTTTTTAATTTATTTATTTGTCAGAGAGAGTAAGCGAGCACAAGCAGGGGGAGGGGCAGGCAGATGGAGAAGCAGGCTCCCCGCTGAGCAAGGAGCCCCATGTGGGACTCAATCCCAGGATGCAGGGATCATGACCTGAGCTGAAGGCAGATGCTTTAGGACTGAGCCACACAGGTGCCCCCCAACACATTCTTTTTAGTGGAAGACTTTTTAGGCTAAAGAGACATTTTATACTGACTTCACTGCTGGGCATCACTGCTGTTACTTCTCATTATGAGAAATAGCACGTTTCTAGCATGGAGGGGGACAGCTGGGATGAGACTGAAAACTCTCTAAGATAACAACATCAGCTGTAGATTTTAAATAAATTCACAATAATCCTATTTGAGACCTGTAAGCTAAGGGTCTATCTAAAACACAGAGCCTTTAAGTACCAATATTAGCTTCATCCTTCAGAACGTGAAAGCTGAAAGGTATAGAATTCAAAACAACTTTAAAAAGGGTTGAAAACAACAGGGCTTGGTAAAGGAAGATACTTAAGTGATTCTGCCTAGAGTCTCTAGACCCATAGTTCTCAATCCCTCCTGTGCATCAGGATCTCCTGAGGAAATGTCAGGTGGTTCCTACCAGAGCTTTACCTGCTGATTCAGACTCTCTGGGGATGGGTCCTGTGTATGAGCATGTTTCCTTTTGGATCATTCCATGAGTGATCCTGAAGCACATATCGCCTCTGTTGATGATCATGGTTCTAAATAGATTCTCCATATGGGTCCCAAAATGTCATGTGTTAAAAGCCGTATTTTTAAACCCATTTTATTTTCTTACTGATCTCCTTGCCAATGCCACAGTTTGATGTTATATAAATACTAATCCAGTCTCTGAAAATGATGGGGTTTTCCTAAAGAATGCTTATTTATGTTTTCAATGTTTCCCCATCTTTTCTTCTTTTAAATATATAATGCTGTTCAGAATGATACAATTTCATGATGAATTTTAGAGCTCTACATAAAATCATAAAAAATATAAAACCATATATGGCATTTCCCTAATATAAACTCAGAATCACAAAGCAGTTTGCTTTGTGCTCAATTTGGGAAGCATCATGATTTTTTCCAAGTTTTCTTAAAGAGAAAGTCTGTGAGACAACATGAACCATGACCCTCTTGGATCTCACTCTGAAGTATCTTTAGCTGTAATAGATAATGATATTAGTTTCCCCTTATAAAAAGGCAGGTACTAGGTGCTTTGGTAAGTCACCAACCAAGTAGAAAGCACTGTTTGTGTTTAAAGGACCCAGCATTTAGTAGGATACGGTTTAGGATAAAATATTCCATTCTCTCCCACAAAGGTATCCTTGCTCTTTCCTATACTGTATGGAAATTTGGTGATACAATGGTTCAATATCCTTTGCTTACTAGGAAGCTCCATGCCATTCTTTTAAAAGATTGAATTCCTCTTTCTTTTATTGACTTGCTGTCCCTATACAATTTCATCTCCAGATGGAATAGGAGCAGGGAAAGCAATGAAGGTTTGAAGTAAGGAGTTTATGAAACAGAAAGCCAATGATTATAGAAATTAAATATGTTCCTAGAGATGGCAGGGAGTCTATCACACTTCCCAGTATTCAAACCTAACATTAGTTTCATTGAACTTCATTTTATATTTCCCTACTTTCTTTTCAGTGTATAGTTCTACTCCCATTTGAAACAAACTTAACACTTGAACATATTATACCTTAAGGTATGATGATTAGTTTTATACAAAAGAGCCCCCACAAGGTCCCGTTAAGCACCTCATTTAAACACAATAACTTCATATAAAACATATTTGTACTCAACTACATTGAAAGCTCTAATGTGTGGAATAAAGTGCCGCTCATTAATATTATCTAATTCAGTTATAATAACTCAGTAAATTATTAACCTTTGATTAAACACTGATTGGGAGCCAAGATTATGATGCATGCCATTGAGCACGCAAGTGAAGCTTGACATATTCCTTAGGTTGACAATTATTATATCCTATCTAAGGACACAAAACTAGTTCTAAGAACTAGTTACCTAATCCCTCAATGATGGTATGTTCCCAACAACAGACTTGTGTAATAAAAGCAGTATATGCCATTGACAGTCAAAAAAGGGAAGGTTTTAGGATGAAAGTAAAACTTCATCTGTCCCTTGACAGGGAGAAGAGTAAGAGTGATGTGTGCGTGCGTGCGTGCGTGTGTCGGACAGAAAGGAAGTGGTTCATGCTCTGAAATAACATTTTGAAATGAATTTTATGTCAACTAGTCTAAGACGATGGAAAGAACATGGATATTAAAGCCAAAGCAATCTTGGGCTGAATCCTGTCTCCTTTCTTATTTACCAACTATATTCTGTTGGGAAAGATATGAATCCTTTCTTAGTTTTTTTCATCTTTAAATGGGGTTAATAAACCTGCCTTAGGGAGTCATTGTAAAGATTTCATAAGATACCTATGCCCAGGATCCAATAAATGTTAGGTTCCTTCCTTTCCCATTCATTGTACTTTTAGCAATACTAAAATACTATAAATACTATACTATAAATACCATAAATATTCAGTATAATACATGATAAACTTGCCAAAGGATTTATTTAGATGGTGCCGTGGACTAGGACCTGACTGAAGCAGTTTAATTTTTTCTTTTTTTTTTTTTACAAAGTTAGGAAATATGCTCCACATTTTTACTGAAATTTCCTATTAACCATTCTAAAAATGTAGAAATGGACTATCTGTATATATTTAAAATCTGTCAAATTCTTCCTTCTCATCCTGCAAACAAACAAATTATGTTTAGATTTGCCATTGCCCCCGCAGCAACTCAAATCACCATGAATTAAGCAGACGCCTAGCAGGAGGATTTTAATGGTTTATTTATGTATGCATATAATCCCTCCATTGAATGCCGACCACATACTTGTCTGCCTGAGCTGAATTTTATTGATATGTTTTTTTTTTTTTTTTTTTTTTTCCTTGCTCCTAACTCTACTGTTCAGATTTAATTCCTGACAACGCATTAGTGCTGTTAGGAGTTGAGTTTTGCTGAATTATTTGAAACCTGCTGCATCTGTCCTCCAGAAAAGAGAACGATTTAATCTTCTTCATTGGTCGTGACTTCAGTTGAAGTGTGGTTTTTAATTTGAGACACTTTGGGCTTGCAAAAGGAGATAACGGAAAATTTAGACTATGGCGGATTCAGGAAGCAGGGCAAAATTGAAGCCCTTTTTAAGTGTCTAAATCTGTGTTGTTCACTTTGAAAAATAAGTTTCCTGACATTATGTATATTTTCAAAGCACATTTAAATTACTTCAACAGCTGCAATAATAAAATGACACTGGAAAGCATGAACAGGAAATGCATGAGGCAAAGTAAAAGGGCAAAGTAATGAGATCAATCATGCCAAGAGGATAATGAAAGACAGACCTACAGAGCCTTCTCAGGGAAAAAGACATGGGAGTGGATATTTATAGCACTATGGAAGAGATGTCAATGGAATGTTGCACAAAGTGCTATGGGAAGATGGAAGGAGGAAGCATTAATTGTGCTGGAGATGGGAGGGGGAGTGAGCAGAAGAATAGAAGGCTTTATTTTAAATCTATGTTGCCTTCAAAACAACAGATTTCCCAGTTGCTCCCAGAACAAAAACCACTTGGACTGCCCTTTAAATGTGTGGCATGAGACCCTGACCTTCAGCTATTTAATTCAGTATTGTAAAGCAATCTGGGACAATGTGTTTCTCTGTTTCCCTGAAGTAGTCTATTAGTCACACCATATATGTAGAAATGGATGGTCTGTGTATGTTTCGAATCTGTGGATTTCCAGAGGTGGGCAGACAGAGACGGCTGGTTATCTGGAAGATGATGTGGGAAGTACCCCCCACTCTTTCCCTGGACTGGATGGGAAATGAGAACAGGCTCTCAAACAGCAAGCACGATTTATCCTGAAGCCAAAATTCCTCTTCTTGGCAGTTTTGCCCAAGGTAAGAGCTGAAAGGAGAGAAAGAATGATGGCATAGGAATTCCCATCCAAATCCGGTTGCAGACTTGACTCTTCAAGGAGAGCCTACATATATTCATCAGTGAAGAAAACAAAACAAACAAACAACAACAAAAACAAAACACCTTTTATGGTCCAAAGGATGCAGTCCTTTGTATCTAACAGAGAATTCAGTCTGAAGAATATGTGTGTAGTTCTTTTTTTACCCTTATTTTTCTCCCTGCATATGTTTTATGGGGTGACTAAGGTGAAAGAGGGAGAAATACAAGTGTTAAAGAATTTAAAGTTATTCTCCAAGTTAAATTCAATATCATTTTTTTACCATTTTTTAAAATCATGATTTTAAATTGAGAATAGCATTAAAAATTGGGGAATGTGGGGCACCTGGGTGGCTCAGTCGTTAAGCGTCTGCCTTCGGCTCAGGTCATGATCCCAGGGTCCTGGGATCGAGCCCCGCATCGGGCTCCCTGCTCTGCGGGAAGCCTGCTTCTCCCTCTCCCACTCCCCCGCTTGTGTTCCCTCTCTCACTGTGTCTCTCTCTGTCAAATAAATAAAATCTTAAAAAATAAAAAAAAAAAAAGTTGGGGAATGTGGAGGGAAAAAAATGCTTCAACTATAAGGGATTTTAAAGTGTTGGCAACTGACATGCTTCTAGCAAATAACTCTGCCTTTTCAGCCTCTGTGCACTGGAGGCAGGTTCTCTCCCAGAAAGGAAAGAACATGGGCTTTGGAGGCACACAATGCTCTCTGTTTTCAAATACTGGCTCTTTTACTTCCTGAGTTGGAAACTAACATTTAATGAGAGCTTACTATGGGCCAAGCATAGTTCTAAGTTCTTTACACATAAGTATTAAATATGAACCAGCCGCAGCTGTTACTATACAGAGACCTAAAGGACGAGGAATCAAGCAAGATCTAGATTTCATTTTTCTCTCACGTTGATAAAACAGAGGTGGGTGGACTAGGCAGTGGTGGTGAGCTTCTACACAGCATCCTCTTGCGACCCGGGTTCCCTCTTTGTGGTTGTTCCCAGTCCTGTCTGGTTTGGTGTTCTTCCACATGGTGTTGGCTCTCCAAAACCACACCCACCTACCAGACTTGAGGACGCAGTTTCATTTACAAATGTGACCCTGAAGCAGTATACATCATTTAGACTCACATTCTGTCATTCAGAACGCAGCTACACGAGCAGACTTTCCTGCCATGGAGGAAAGAGAAGCTAGACTCCTGCTGGGTAGCTGTGTGCTCTGCTAAAAGTAGGAAACATTGCTGCAGGTGAATGTTTATGTGAATGGTGGCCCTTGAAGTTGGGCAACAGAGCATCCCTGCTCCAGGGGTACCAAAAGGAAGAGGAGGAAAATGCATAGGAGGAAACAATGAGCAGTTTCTACTGTGATGTATTAGCTTCTTTATCCCTCAACATAACCTGCCAGTTTTATCTTCATTTTTATAGGCAACTTTTACGAAATCTGTTTAAAATCACTGATCCCAGGGCGCCTGGGTGGCTCAGTCGGTTAAGCGTCTGCCTTCGGCTCAGGTCATGATCCCAGGGTCCTGGGATCGAGTCCCACATCGGGCTCCCTGCTCTGCGGGGAGCCTGCTTCTCCCTCTCCCACTCCCCCTGCTTGTGTTCCCTCTCTTGCTGTATCTCTCTCTGTTAAATAAATAAATAAAATCTTTAAAAAAATAAAATAAAATCACTGATCCCATGTTCACAGCAGTGTGAAATTCAGATAGGCACAGAACTTGTGCTTTTCTTAATTACTGTATTTCCTCTCTGCCTCAGAAACTAATATTGTAGTGACTAGTAATTAGGTGCAGTCAATACATCAATATTATTAAGATTCTACCTTATTCAGAGAGCTATAGAGTATCTGGGTTTTGTTTTGCTTTGTTTTTCCAGGGCGGGGGTGTTGAGTGGCTGGATCCATTGAGCATATGTTGGAGATTTCAATGCCTGACCAAAAAAGCCCTTTACTTTAGCTTCATCACTGCATGAAATTTTTGTTTCTAGTACTATGTAGTGATGGTCTCTGTGTTGCAGATATATTTCCCATAGTTGAACCTGACTATTAGTATCATGCCCTTTCCATATCTCATAACTTTTGAAACTTATTTCTATCCTCCAGATTTATAACTTTGCTAAATGTTGGGTTGGCAAGATGAAAGTGGTTTCTATGGTCTTTCAATAAAGGCACGCATCTTTGCTACCTCACTGAAGAATGCCTTATGCTGCCTTTTCCTGAACACTGGAAAACATATCAACCACAACAAATGGCCTTTTCTTCTGATGAAACCTAACCCTAACCTACCTATTTTGGAGGCACTGTATTATGAGAGCGAGAAAAGTCCTGGTGAACTTTAACTTGTTGGTCTCTTTTACCAATAACCTTCAGTGTCTCTCTCTCTTTTTTTTTTTTAAGATTTTATTTATTTATTTGACACACAGAGAGAGACAGCTAGAGAGGGAACACAAACAGGGGGAGCGGGAGAGGGAGAAGCAGGCTCCTGGTAGAGCAGGAAGCTCAATGTGGGGCTCGATCCCAGGACCCTGAGATCATAACCTGAGCCAAAGGCAGACGCTTAATGACTGAGCCACCCAGGCACCCCTCTTTTTCTTTCTTTTTAAATTGACTATTATTTTTAAAGAATTTCTTCCTCTGTGTATTTTGTTAGTCATTTTATGTATGCATGCATTTTGCATTTTTTCTGGTTATCTTCTAGAAAGAGGCAAAATTAATTTTAAAAATAATGATGTAGAGAGAAGAAAGGTGATGAATGTCAATGGTTGCGTATTAGTGGGCTGTTCTATTCCTATATGTTATTTTCAATGATAATTTGGTTATATGAATGGTAGTGCTTGATACTCATCCCTGTCATCTCTCAGGAAAGCTCTTTGCACAAGTATTCCTTTTATTTCTGTAGTTCTGTTACCTATGGAGAACAGGACATCTTTGTGTGATGGGTATATGTTTAGAGTGAAGACTGCGATGCAACCTGCTTCCCTAAATTCTGGCTCTGTCACTGAACTGGTAAGCTGTGAGACCTTGGGCGAGTCACTGTACTTTCTGTATTTTGGGTACCTCATTTGCAAAATCAGGGCAACAATAGGTTGAAATAGAGTCATTACAATGATTAAAGAAGTTCGTGGATATAACAGTGACTGGCACATGGTAAGCAACTTAGAAGAATGCAGAATTTTTCTGTCTTTCTACTCAGACCAGATTTAGGTTAGAGTCAAATGTACTTGGAAGCGTAATAAAGGCTAAGTTTAAACATACATGGTAGAAGGGAAAAGGTGCTAAGGTTTTTGTTGTTTCCCCTATGTGGTAACTTGACTGGTCATGAAATATGCTTGCTCATTTTTTCTATAAGTAGCTTTGTTCTAGAGCCTGCAAGTGATATAATGAAAATATAGGAATTGTTTCTAGGGATCTTAAATTCTAGTTGGTGAAAAAAGGCTACACACATGAAATTAATTAGATACATTAGTGCCATGTACATATACACATTGTTGCAACTGGCTAGTTCAAATCATTATCACTCCCCAAATGCCTATGAGAAAATTGAGAAACCAACATTAGTTGGAAGAATTGGGGAGTTTAGACAGAAATTGTTTTTGAGGTGGATTTTTATTTTCAAAACTCCCAGCTATGGGTGAAGCAAGTTCATACACATATTTGAGCATTTAGATTGGGTCCACATCCAAGCTTGAGGACCAGACAGTGAGGTGCATCACTATAAAAGACCCCCCTCACTATAATTGCAGGTGGAGATGAAAGATTCACGTAGGAACTATGAAGCATGAGACAAATGAATCACAATGCTCAATTTTGCTATTTTTAGGAGACAGGCATATTACTGTAATATTTAATGATACAGAGCAACTCACTTGGTAATTCCAGAATTCTTGAAGGGCTAAGGGTATTACAGAATCATATCCTCTGTTGATGTTCTACCATGACCTGGTGTAGGCTTTAATAATAGTTGTCTCTACCGGCTTTTAAAGTAAGAAAATTTATTTTCACATAGCACAGGACATACAGAGGAAGACAGCTTCTGGTTTATCTCAGCAGTTCACTAGCAGCATCAAGGACAAACATCTTTCCATCATTTTGCTCTGCTTTTGTCTGCTTGTCACCTTTGTCTTCAGTCACACAAGCCCCCCCCCCCCCCCCCCCATGGTCACAAGAGATTACAGCAGTCATCGGCATCATATCCAAACAGGATATCCAGGACAGAAGAGTTTATGTCTTTCTTGAGTCTTTTAAGAGTAAGGAAGACTGTCCCCAAAATCTCCACTAAGCCTACATTTCTTTATTGTATGCACAAACCAGTTGCTAGCACAGGAAATAAAACAACCATGATTGTTTCAGATGAGTCAAGACCCACTCTTTGAGGTTGCCTAGAGAGCTGCATGGAGGAGAGTTTACTTAGGAAACTAGAAAGAATGGGGATATGAATACACGTGTTTTGGCATCAACAGTATCTATTACATTTGGCATATAGTAGAATACTCTTACGTTCTTATTTTTATGAAAGAAATAAAGGAGGAAAGGAAGGAGGGAAGAAAGGAAGGAGAACACTGCGAGATGTGTTTTGTTTAGTCTTTATTATGCGGCCAATAGCATTCTTCTGATTTGTTTCTGTCAATTCCAGGTAGAGCACAATAAACGTATCATTGAGCCAAACATTAGGATCATATTGTCAGAAACTGATTAGAACTGGGCGGCCACTGGTTTTTTCTTGGCAAGGGGTCAATTCATTGCAGTAATGTATTAAATAGTCCTTCAAAAAAGAAAAGCCAAAAAACAATGTCCTTTGGAACTTACACTCTTAAACAGTATCCAAATTAATGGAAAGTGCCTGCACTAATGAAATAAAACATCAGGGCTTTGGCAGGAGGTGATTGGCAGAAACACCCAATGGCTTGATACATCTGTCTCCCGAAGACATAAATGAATTCCTCCTTGTAAAAGAGAATGAATAACTGTGGCTGAGGCAAAAACACTGGTCTAAAGAAAATGACTTCCTGCTTTCTGCCCGAGTACCTAGGAGCACATTTCTCAGCCTGATATCTTTGTGCCTACTAAATTAAGATGCTGGCTGTAAAGATAAGAAAGATTCTCCATCTGCAGTCATGACTACTTCACCATTTTGTGTTTAGTAAGAGAAGATATGATGAAGGGCTATCGTACTTTCCTGTGGTTGTGTAATTGATGGGTTGATTTATACATTTCTTTATTTGCTTCTTCATTCACTGATTCATTCATGCATACATTCACGTAATTAAGAGTGTCTGCTCTTTTCCAGGCACAGCTTTGTGCTGAGCACGTCAAGGTTTGCAGAAGCCAGGGTCCTATATTTGGATCATGTATAGGACAGTGAAGGAAGTAAAGGGAACTACGCCATGCACTCTACCATGATGTTCTCTACGTAATTCCTTCCAAACACTCTTCACAACCCTGTAGGACTTTTATCATTACCTCCAGTTCCAGGAATAGAAAATGGAGGCTTAGACATTAAGTAATTTGTTCAGTGTGACTCTAATTATTGGTGATCTTAGCTTTGAAATCACAATTATATTATTTGAGAGCTGGGATCATTTGCCTTCCTCCCACCTCCATGAATCAGATTGTTTTCTGCCCTAATTACAAATTCACGCTGCTCTCTAGATACCCAGCTAGCTTTCCTAACAATTCTCTATTATTAGTTCTCAGATTTAGCTCTCCAGAATGTGTGAGTGAATCCACACCAATCCAACATAACTAAAACAATCATATATCTCAGAGCTGAAGTCAACCGGTGGTAGTACTTGAAACTTAGGTATTCAAGAATATTAGAATTATGTCTAAGGAATGAATAAATGGACTCTGAGTGAGAGCTTTTGAGCTTTTCTAGAAGTAAAATAGATGAGAGTCTCCCTGAGATTCTCTGATTCTCTTCCTCTGCCCCTCCCTGCTGTGTGCGCGTTCTCTCTCAAATAAGTAAATCTTAAAAAAAAAATGGGGTGCTTGGGTGGCTCAGTCAGTTAAGCATTTGCCTTCAGCTCAGGTCATGATCTCAGGGTCCTGGGATCGAGCCCCACATCCGGCTCCTGCTCAGCCAGGAGCCTACTTCTCCCTCTCCTATTCCCCCACTTGTGTGCACTCTCTCTCTCTCTGTGTCAAATAAATAAAATCTTAGAAAGAGAGAAAGAGAGAGAGAAGAAAGAAAGAAAGGAAAGAAAGAAAGAAAGAAAGAAAGAAAGAAAGAAAGAAAGAAAGAA
>NW_023270418.1:18240920-18358059 GCF_011800145.1 Mirounga leonina | reverse complement strand
GAAAGAAAGAAAGAAAGAAAGAAAGAAAGAAAGAAAGAAAGAAAGAAAGAAAGAAAGAAAGAAAAGAGTGGCAGATTGCTCAAGCCTTCCTGTCCAAACCTTTCCATTCTGATTATTCCCAATTCATGGCATTACTCTGCTTCATTCAGACCTTCAGTGCCCTTGTGCCCTTCTCTAACATCTGTCAAAGTCAGGTTTCAAATCCTCATTTTAACTAAAGTGTAAACAACTAACATCATTGTACAGGTCTGATAAGACTGATCCTATTGTCCTTTCAGTAAGAGTTAGGATAACTTTTTATCTTTATGAAGATTTGTTCTTGGCAATTTGGGGCTTTGTTTTGGGGCTTTGTTTGGCAGTATGGGGCTTTGCCAGTTTGGGGACTGGAAGCACTGGCACTCATATTGGAAACACAACCATGACCCAGCTGTCACCTGTAAAAAGACAGGGAAGAGCAGAAAAGATTTGCCCCTGGAATTAAGCTTGCTCACTAGATAGCTGTTTTCTCTATCTACCTTAGAGATTAGATAAAGAGAGATTGAATTCATTTCACAGTGTGATATTCTGCTTTCAAGATTAACACCAGGGAGAAAGGGCATGATTTATTACTATAACAAATTATATAGTGGGAGTAACATCATTTTAATGGAAAAAGTACCTCAAAATAATCCTGTAATGTGTTAAGCATTTTATAGGTTTTAACTCACTTCATTCTAAAAACAACACAATAAAATATCTCAATGTTTTCCCATTTTGAAATGGAGAAATCTGAGGCCGAGAACAGTTAAATGACTCACACAAGGTCCCTCAGCTGAATTTGAACCCAAGGCAATGGGTAGCTACTGGACTATAGTGTATCTTCAGGGATAGGTTTTAAGAATCCATAAATCAGTTTATTTTCATCACCTCCCTTACCAAGAACAAACCATGTTCACCCTAATACTTTGAAGAGAAGTAAGAACAGGGCAACGAAGGAAGTCATTTACTTTGGTAATTTGATTTGATCATCATGAGTATTTTGGGGATAGTTAACTGTTATTCTCATTTTATAGATAACTGAGACAGAGATTAAGTAACATGTCTTAGGTCCCTCAGCTAGAGATACCGAGGAAGCAAAACAAGATTACCTGATTCTACACCAGCTTTGCATACCAACCTGCCCTTTTGGTTGATATTTAGTCAAAAACACCAAGTACACAAGCAAACAAACAATAGGAGATTGTTTTTGGTAGTGTTCCGGAATACCTCTGGTTTCCAATAATACCATTATAAAGTCAAACATATTCCAGACAATAAAATCTTTTACAACTCCTGTTGAATTTCCTGGTCCAGAAGTGACCTTAGATATTTGAACATAAAAGTATAGATTGAGAATCTAGGTGAATGATAACTTTGGAGTTAAGTACAAATACGTTTGCAACCACAATAAAAATATTTAGGCATTGCGGGGCGCCTGGGTGGCTCAGTTGGTTAAGGGACTGCCTTCGGCTCAGGTCATGATCCTGGAGTCCCGGGATGAGTCCCGCATCGGGCTCCCTGCTCGGCAGGGAGCCTGCTTCTCCCTCTGACCCTCCCCCCTCTCACGTGCTCTCTGTCTCTCTCATTCTCTCTGTCTCAAATAAATAAATAAAATCTTTAAAAAAAAAAAAATTTAGGCATTGCAACTGTCTGCATAAATGCCAAATAACATTTTATTCATATGAGGATTAGGTGAAATTTCTTCTGATACAAAATTCTTTTCTCTCCCGTCACAGACATTACTAAAATTTCACCAGATATCATTAAAGTGTTTGTGCAAACACTTCATTTAGTAGCAAAGAGGCAGTTAAAGTCTGGGAAGATGAGTCTACAGTCTTCTATTTGTCAAAAAGAAAGTATTGATGTTTTTTGCAGTGATATGTCTATATGAAAATGCTTTGACAAAACATTATTTATGAGTAAACATAAAACATGCCATATATTTTAATATATGAATTACATAAAGCTTTTGATTGCGTTACTTTCATTCCTCATATGTTCTCTACTGCAACAATATAGGAGTTTTCCATTTTGTGTATTAAAGGTCATAGGGACAAGTAAAATTGATCCTAAGCCCACATTTATAAGCTGGGCCATTTTATCTTTGCCATCCTGTGGGTTTCAAACCATCTCTGCTCTGCACAGAAACCCTGAATGAAAGCAAAATGTAGTAAATATTTTCAGAAAGGGCTTTTTATTTTTTGTCTCCTCTTGGAAAGCTAAATCAATACTTGACCTTTTCACACCCCTATCAGAATAAAATGGGGCTCTTTTCTGCACTGACTTGGAATTCTAAAGTGTGTGGTAAGATCCATTTGTCTTGAAAGCCATCTGTCCCCTGGGGTACTCTGTGAGTGTGTGTGTGTGTGTGTGTTGTACAAAATTGCTTGGTCGCTAGATGTGAATACTATTTTGTGGGTTACATGATGCTTACACCTGTAACATTTCATATTTGAGTCTTCTGATTCTGTAAAATAGACAAGATGGATGGATGGATGGATGAATGGATGGATGGGTGGATAAATAGATGATAGATACATAATAGATGATAGATAGATAGATAGATATAGACAGATAGAGATATAGAAAATAGTAGGTTGACTATAAGTACCAATGATTCACTAAAGCTCAGTGAAGCTACTAAGTTCATGTCTAGTTAAAAGACTGAACCATGGGGTGCCTGGGTGGCTTAGTCGGTTAAGTGTCTGCCTTCTGCTCAGGTCGTGATCTCCAGGTCCTGGGATGGAACCTCACGTTGGGCTCCCAGCTCAGAGGGGAGTCTGCTTCTCCCTCTCCTTCTCTCTCTCCCTGCTTGTGCTCTCTGTGTCTGTCTCATAAATAAAATCTTAAAAAAAAAAAAAAAAAAAAAAGGTGGGACCAAATGCCAAACAAACCTTCTAACACTAAACTTGAAAGGGGGCCCTCCAAGATGCATCCAGAAAATAGAGGCCCAGGTGAGCATGTGGCCTCTGGTGTATCACAGCACAAAAATGCTGCAGCAGGAAGAGCAGAAAATGACATTTGTCAAAGCATTCTAAAGAGCAAAGTCTGTGTAACACAAGATGTAAGCTCTTTTAAATTAAAGCAACTTGTTGGTGTCCTGGTTCTTTAAACTGAAACCAGAGAAAAGGAGACCCATTGGTGTAAAATGAGGAGGTGAACATGCTCTTTCTTCGTTTGTTTCTTATCTCAGGTATATAAGCCCTTCCGCCTCAGAATCAAATTCTTCTACCAGTGGCATAATCTTTTGCATTTCAATAAGTTTTACTTTTCTTTCTGCATGCCTTTGGGGCTTGGGGCTGAGGGCAGTCCAGGGGGTAAGGAAGTGAGGACTTCAGAGATGGATGGTAAGTTTGCATATGAATGTGGCTGCTATTTGGGGGAGGTGCAGAAGGAACTGTTGTGTGCTGTGTGAGGCTTGCTGTGTGAGGCTTGCTGTTTGTACCTGAGAGCAATCATGGGGTGAATTTTGTTCCACTTACTGAGCAGTTAAATGACATCACACAATTTTCAATTGTCTTGGTATTGAATCACTTCCCCTTAATAGGAGCAAGAATAATCACTATCTCACAGTACGGTAATGAAAAGTAGAATCAACGTATCTACAACCAAAGAGAGGCAACCAATAAAACGAAGCTCCTGAAATTACGGTCTTGTACAATTTCTAGGAGATCATGCATATTGGTGCCCAGTGACCTCCTTTCTGACGGCCGCGGGGGGGGGGGGGGGGGCGGTGCTGGTCTTGTTTTTGCATTTCTTTCTTGCAAAAACCACCAACTTGCCAGACACACTACTGTTCCTTACAGTATACCAGCGAGAGTAACATATTCTCATCGATTTGATACTACGAGAAAAGACAAATCTGTCTCATTTTGGAACTTTAATTAAAACACAGCTCAGGAAATAAAGGAAGATGTGCAGGGCCGGTTCACTTCTGAGGTGAGAAAAAGTCTTCCGTCACAAACTGATATTAAGATCACAGTGGTTCTGCTTTACAGGCCAAATAAATGGTAAACTAGTCTACAGAAATAAGCAAAGTCAGATGACTTTAAATTGTTCTACACTAAATTGGGAAGGGATGAACATCTTATCAGGAAGAAAGGCAATATCACACTGTCTGTGCTTCTTTATTTAATCAAGTCCCTCCAATTTTGAAATTTCAAAATAAGCATCACTTTTTTTTTTAAGATTTTATTTATTTATTTGAGACAGAGAGAATGAGAAAGACAGAGAGCGCATGAGAGGGGGGAGGGTCAGAGGGAGAAGCAGGCTCCCTGCCGAGCAGGGAGCCCGATGCGGGACTCGATCCCGGGACTCCAGGATCATGACCTGAGCTGAAGGCAGTTGCTTAACCAACTGAGCCACCCAGGCGCCCAAAATAAGCATCACTTTTTCATGAATGGGTCTTTGAGGTGCGGGGGGGAGGGGAACCATAGAAATTCACTGCATATTTTAGTGAACAAAGCATGTTATGGATGATGTATTTAGAGGTATCAGATTACTTTTATCTGGTTTTCTGAATGTGGTTTTCCAGGAAAGGTTATGATGTTTATGGGTGTATACACACACATCTACACAATGTATTTCACGTAACTATATGTAATACATATATGCTTTTTTGGATTTCTTACATAGAGCCAGAAAAGTATTTTTTCTACTCTGACATCCAGTGGCTTTTGATCTCACTTTCCTTGAATGCAGAGTTTAATTTAGCAGTCATGTTTGTTTCACTTTTGAACAAAGTGTGAATTTAGTGCATTTTATAATGCAGTATGTAGTTATTGGGAAATGAGAGTCATTTAATTCCAGCCAACAGATTTTAATTAACCATTTGTTATGGGCCTGATACTCGTGGGTGCAGAGGATGAAAGAAAGTACAGTCACTGCTCATGTGGTCCCCATGATCTAAAGCAGGGTTGTTAACTGGGGGCAATACTGCCCTCCCTTCAGGAGAAACTTGACAATATCTACATACATACTTGGTTGTCACAACTGAAGGGGAGAGGCTACACGCCTCTAGTGGGTAGAGACCTGGAATCCTGCTAACCTGCCTGCAATTCACAGGACAACACAATTAAAAAAATAATTATATGGCCCCCAAAATCAGTAGTGCTGAGGTTGAAAAACCTGGTCAATAGAGTGAGAAGTATGTAATGCACTGTGATAAGCACTATTTTAAGGACATGAATAAAGTGTTGGGGAAAACCCAAAGAAAGAGAACTGGGGGTGAGGAGGTGTTAAAAAAAAGCTTTGTGGATGAGGTGACATAGGGGCTTGGCCCAGAAGAAGGAAGAATGGTTTGTTTAGCTAAGGAAGGATGGGAAAGCAGAGAGCATTCTATGAAGGGGTACAAAGAGGACAAAGCATGGGAAACTAATCTTCCCACAGAACTTTTACGGTACACAGTTACCACTGAGGTAGACTTCGATTCATGGTTTTATACACGTCAGGTTACTAACAGAACTCTGTGTGAGAGAGTATTTGTTGTTGTTATTTTGGGGTGTGTGTGTGTTTGTGTGTGTGTGTGTGTGTATTTAAACCGTATGTAAAGGGGTATCTTCCTAAGAGAAGAAACCTAAAATCATTTTCCGCTAGTGGGAGGAAGATTTCCAGACCCCCAGTTGTATGTCTACAAACTGACTGCTAGTTCTTGCTGTCTTCCAAACCTTTCTAGAACTGGAGCTCAGGGAAAGGGCTTTCAACAGCTTAGAACTGTTTCAGATTTAACATGGCCTCCATGTCTGGACAACCCAGAATATTAAGGCCTGCAAAGAGCTCTCTGACAGGAAAAAAAAAAAAAAAAGGACCAGATTGTTTCCTTGGTAGCAATGATACTGTGAAGGATCCGAGTGTGGACTCTGGAGTCCCACCTCAACAACTGACGCATCACGTGACTTTTGATAAGTGGTAATTTTTTTTTTTTTGGCTTCCATCATCTTTTGTAAATGAGTATAATGTTTTCTATATCATAGGACTGTTTTGAAGACTTAATATCTTGCATGTGTAGCCTGATACGTAGTAGGCACTCAATATTAGTTCTTTTCAATTCCCCCATCGTGGTCTGAAAACGTGGGGATTTGGCTGAAGACCAGTCCTGGGTTTTGAGAGATACTAGAAGCAAGATTCTCACCCTTCTGGTTCGCAGAGAAGACTTTGCAAAGGGTAGCTTTATAATAGGAAAATGTTAAGGGCTGTGGGCAGATAATGAAGTTGTTTGAGAGTCATTCTATTAACAAGATGGAACGAGTGTGGTGCACTCAGTGGCTGCACTGAAGATGTCTTCTGAAATGTTGATGCCGATGGCGTGGAGGTGATTTTAAAAAGGTCCATTTTTAAGTTAGTAAAAAAAGAGAGAGAGAGAGAGAAGAGGAAGGAGTTATACGATCAGTGGAGTAAGGTTGAAAGCAAGCAAGATTAGTTTAAGTAAAAGAAAAATTTTCAGTCTCTTGAGTGATTAAAAGACAACCATAAACTCCACCTGGGGAAATCATGCCACTTTATCTCCTGCTGAGCAGTTGGTATTATTCTTTGCTTTTGTGTGTGAACGTGCTCAGTTTCCTATTAAGTCATGACAGGAATAGTAAACAAATTATTTTCTGCTTCCTTTGAGTATAAATACTAGAAGAAATGCTATATCACATATATACCTTTTATTTCTAATGTTTATATTTTAGTTTGAAATTTCATTGAATCATGAATTTTGTCATTAAAGAATTATCTCCTTCAATAATCTAAAAAAGATGGAAATAAAAATATAAGGCTTGTGCTTATAGCCTCTTATGTAAGCAGTGATTTGATGTTCAAACTAGAATTGTTAAAAAATCAGAAGATATGTTTGTTTCTTTTAGTTAATATCTTTCCTCTGGTACAAATATTAGGGGTGAGGAAAACCACATGCTTCTGTTCATATTTCTCCCACTAATAGGAGATGAGATGACTTTCATCACAGTTAAGTTAGAAGAATGAATCTGTCATACATGTCACCTCATGGAAACATCTAAATGAAATGCCAGTATTATCATTTTCCACATCCCTTAATCACCATGGAGATTAAATAGTAAATCAAAAGTCCCCAGAGTTAACCAAAAACAAAGCAATATTGAGTATTTGATGTCTGGAAAGGTATGGACCAATTCTATTCATTTCTTTTTCTTTTCCCCCCAGCAATTGATTAAAAAGTGAAGAATTTCCTAATTTAACAATCCATGTCATGGATATGAGAATCTAACATAACTCAAAAACCCTTAAGTAGAATTAATGATAATAATATGATAATCAAAATAGGTAAAATAATAACATCTATAAAAATAATATTTCTATATTGAACACTAACCCCAAACACAGTGCTAGTGGTAGTATTTTGTTTAATACCAAAACAACCGTCTGAAGATAGAGCATTCTTACCATATTCTACAAATGAGGAAAATAATCCTTCAAATAAATTAACAGTGTGACTGAACTCATGCAGCCAGAGAAGGTGACAAGACAAAATCAATATGATTGTTCAACAAATCTGCAGTTTTAAGTAATGAAATAGATTGAAATGAGATGTAATAGAATAAAGTCAGATAGGATGGGATGGGGTAGGATAGGATAGAATAGAAAAGTTAGAGTGTTCCACATGTTGCAAGGTTTGATTGGTGAAACTTTGTTTTCAGTTTTGAAAGTGGGGGAGAAAAAGAGAGAGAAAGAGAGCGAGATGTTCCACTGTATAGTGGATTTCTTACCAGGAGATATAATACCAAAACTGGACATTTTGGAGCAATAATGCTCAAGAATGCTTGGCTTCCCTCCAACCCCCATATTGCCATTACACAATCCAAACAAAATAATTTTCTTATTTTGTTCCTGGCTGACTCTTGTAATATTTAGAGATCTGAAAGAATGAATCTTTTGCAGCATTTCAGCCAATTCCATTGGATTATGGAGACATAGACTGAATAATAGATTGACACCCTAATCCAAAATGGCACAGCTATTTTTTTTTTTTTTAAGATTTTATTTATTTATTTTTGAGAGAGCGAGACAGCGAGAAAGGGAACACAAGCAGGGGGAGGGGGAGAGGGAGAAGCAGGCTTCCCATGGAGCAGGGAGCCTGATGCGGGGCTCGATTCCAGGACCCTGGTATCAAAACCTGAGCCGAAGACAGGCGCTTGACGATTGAGCCACCCAGGTGCCCCATGGTACAGCTAATTAGTGGCATATTTGGTAGTAGAATATGAGTATCGTATTACTGTTAGATGTTGTGCTTTGCATCCTTTTTTTTTCTTTCTTTCTTTCTTCTCCTAGGAGTTGAGGATTAAATGAATAAAGCATCAGAAATAACAAGTTGTAGGCTGTCAACTCCTACTCATTGACTAGTATATCTGTAACACATGGGGGCCTCTCTTTGCAATGAAGCTTTGCACAGTGACAGTATCATAGCCAATGAGGTTTATCCGAGGCGCGATTATTGCTAATTGAAAACTCTCTTTGCAATGAAATTACAACAGTGACTATTTATTAACTGCCTCTTTAGCAGAACATTGTATTTAGGTATAAGCTATGCCTTTTATTGTCTTGAGCTTCTAGTATAGGTGAGAAAAAAAAAAGGTATTAATTTGTAAATAATGTAGTGACATATGTAACAATAGGTTAAGAAAATGAAAAGATTTTTCAAGTTAAATGAACAGACCATTACATTGTTCAGAGGAGGGAGAGGACGCTTTGACTTGGGTGAGAATTAAGTCAAGGAATTGTGGAAAAGGCAGAATTGAGTCTTCTTAGAGACTTAGGTGGTGTCAGGATATGCCAAAATTGATGAAGATCTGGTCACTTCTGAACCTCCTGAGTTAATAGGTGAGAAATCAGGATTGTCACAAACAAAGCAGCTGAAGAATGAACTGCTCAACTGCTAAATGACTCTTTAGGGGACTATTGATATTATAATGTAATTTTGTGCTAGTTGTTCATGAGCTATTAATTGAAAAAAAGTCTATGTAGTTATCCCAATGAACGCCTATCAAGAAATCCAGGTGCAATGGAATATTCCAATGTTTCTAGTATAATATACATAGTAATAAATGCTTCAAGGTCAAATTCTACCTCTTCTATGAAGCCCACTCAGATTCTTTTTTTTTTTTTTTAAGATTTTATTTATTTATTTGACAGAGAGAGACACAGTGAGAGAGGGAACATAAGCAGGGGGAGTGGGAGAGGGAGAAGCAGGCTCCCCACTGAGCAGGGAGCCTGATGCAGGGCTGGATCCCAGGACCCTGGGATCATGATCTGAGCTGAAGGCAGATGCTTAACAACTGAGCCACCCAGGTTCCCCTCCCACTCAGATTTTTAAAGTCAGTGCACACTGAGCTTTTTCTCTCTAACATACAAATTGCTACATTACACTCAGTACGTAAATATTGTCCTGATGTTGTAAAACAAATGTCTTGTTTGTACATCTCAGCTTCTTAGATTATAAACTTTTAGCTGTTGTTGAATTTTTCTAATCACATTCCTAGTTCCTTGTACACACTACATGATGAAAACAGATTTGATGATTGGTTAATAGAGGGTTTTTTTTGTTTGTTTTTTGTAGATAGTTTGGGAAATTATCAAATTAACTCCTCAAATTCTCTTGCTTTTTTATGGTGTTAACTACATGCTACCAATTATTATAACTCTGTACTTGTTACATCCCCAGCTATCCTTTAAATGTTTCTGACAGGTAACAACTCTTATACTTACCTCAGCACACTATACCAAATGAAGTGCCTGCACATTGTAGATATTAAGTGAATAATCGCCAAATGGAAGTTGAATGAATTTCAGAAATAATAAGCATGATAAATATAGGAAGGCTACCACAGAATGGACACAAGGAAAGCTCTCAATAAACATGAAAGGAATGAGTGAACGAGTCACGGATTCTAAGTTTTGCCACTAAGCGCCCGGCTAGCTCAGTCGGTAGAGCATGAGACTCTTTTAAGTTTTGCCACTAGCTAGTTGTGAAACAGGATCAAATCAGTTTCCCTTTTGGGGGACTCAGTTTTTTCATCAATAATATAAGGTGTTTAGATATAAAGGCTGGTTTTCTAACTACTTTTTAGACTGTAGGAAGGTACTTTAGGACTTCCATGAAAAATGAAGTATTTTCTTAGCCAATGATATGCATTTAAAGGGCCTTAGTGTATGGTGGGCCTAAAATACTCTTTAACTCACTGCTAAAATTGCTTGAACAATATTGGTGTAAATTACAGTGTGGAAATTTGCCTTTTTAAAACCACTTTGAACACATGCGACTTAAAAGCCCATCTTGCTGCCTATCCCAGAAGCCACATTCAGATGAATTGGACATTAATTTCGTAGGAACACTGGAGACAACATTAATAAATTCTAAATACATATAGCAGTTCTTTCACTACACAAAGAAAGAAATGTATGTTCATTTGTCATCCATACAACATTCATCAAAGAATAATAATTTTTAACAGATTGAAATAAAATATTTCACTTTTTTTGTCTTTTCCTCACCCCATATTCTCTTTTTATTGAAGAGAGAAATATGCTGAAAACATTTTTCCTGAGTTGCTTCTTTGATGAACTCACGGGTGGTTTGGGTTTGTTTCCTTCTCCCTGGATAATTTAGATTGGCGGGTTGGCAGGTAAAATCTTGTTGCTTTAATTGATCTATTGGAATGTAAGAATGACTATTGATTGGTACTTATTGGACTATAAAATCAAGATTCTGAGAATAAAATCTTAAAATCTTAAAAAAAAAAAATGCAGTAAATGTAAAGGTTTCACTACAGACCAAAGCCAGACAGCTGATTAAAAAATGCCAAAATGTGCAGCTCCCTGGAGCCTGGAGTCCCTTTTAAGGTTGATTTTGAATGACTTGTCCAGGCAGGGTGTCTTCCAAGAGGAAATGCATCTTGGTCTAGGGTTAGGTCAAGGGCTAGACTCGCAGTACTCCAGTGAACCTTGAGAAATCTCTAAGGGAGAGCCCAGACAGAGGAAGTCACTAGATCCTCTGAAGGGGAGGAAAAGATACCCAGTTTCAGCACTTCTCTGGTAAAGGATATGCTCAAAGCTGTTCTCTTCTGGATTGCCTGTTGGTGGTAGGCACCAGCAACCCATGGGGTTTTGAAGTCCCAAGTTGAGATATGATATCAACAAACTGGAACACCAGGAGCTCCCAGGGCCATTTAAATATCTTTTCATCTTCTAGTATGCTGCTTTTGGAGGGGGGCTATTCTAGGATATGGCTCTAAGTCTTGTAGAATAATGGCATTTTCAGGCTATCTGGAATCTTACATGATCTAGTCCAATCACTTCATTTTGCAGATCAGGAAACTGAAACGGAGAGAGAGGGGAGTTGCCCAGAGTTACTCAGTTAGTCAGTGACAGACAACAGTGGAATTTGTGGTAAGTTGTGTGGCCTATTTGGGCTTCTCTTTGTGAATCTATACATTGGAAGTGAAGGCTAGGTCTGCATGATCTCTCTAAAATTCCTTCGTATTTTAACATTCTACTTACGTGATGTTTAATTTTAGACTTCTGACTTCCAGTGTGATTTCTATTTTGTAATAATCAAGAGGCTTTTATAAAAAGGATGATAAATACATGCCTAAATGACAGTGTTCAAGCATTTTGATGAAGGCTAACATCTAGTTAATAATTTTGCATTATGGATACTTACCTCTGTATGGCATAGATTTGGATTAAAGATTTTGAAAATGCACCTGGTTTTGAATACGGCTGATAATTTACTGTATTATATCCTAACACTACAAACACCTTCTTAATGAAACTATAGTAAATGTTTCTTTGTTGCTATTGCCTTAGGTTGTTTTACTCTTTGCTAGAAAGTTCAGGTCAATGAATAAGGTTGCTTGGAAAGTCCTGCTATATAAGGTAGAAATGCCCAAGTTGGTTTGGGTTCGTTGCAAACTACATTGCTTGTAAGCAAGGATTGGATTTTTTTTTTTTTTTTTCCTCATTTCTTCAGCAGGCACAGTTTCAACAAACTGACAGCAAATCCATTATGTTATGGCAGCTTTAAAAGCTTTCATTAGGAGTGTGCATGTTTAGTGTCTCTGTATAGGATAAGCTGGGTTATGGGAATGGCAAGGGCAAAAGAATCGAGAGTAAGATCCATCTGGGGTTTCAAGTCCTTGGCTCCACGGACTTTGGCGGGGAGTTGTGGGGATAATAGGAAGAGCAAGAAACTTAATATCCTCTTTTTTGTCTGTTTACCCTAAGCTCATCAGAAACAAGTCTTTCCAAACTCTGTGAGCTACTTTAAATATCCATTTTCCCCTCTTAAATATGTGGATTCAATTCTTTTTTTAAAGTACAGTTTGTAAAAAAAAATAATAATAAAGTACAGTTTGTAACGTATAGAGTTCTGAGGGTAGAGAATTCATTGGTTACAGGGGAAGCACCTTTACACCATTGGGCATGCAGATACTCAGACATTTATTACCTAGATGACATTTGACAAATTATGCGTAATGGTGTTTACAGAGATATCAGAGGGATGAAATGGAATAATGTATATGAAAGAAATGTGTACAATTGAAAGCATAATAACAGTCTTTGTGTTTTTTTTATACCGCATATTAAAGGAAACAGACAGGTGTATAGAAAAGAGTGAGGGGTAGAGAAGGAGAGACTGTGAGAAGCAAATACTTTACTTTTACAGTGAAATCATGGCTTAGAACAAAGAGATGACTAGGATGCAAGTGAAATATTGCTGCTAGAATATCAGATGTCCATGCTTAAAATATTATGTACATTGGAGCCACTTGGGGATATTGTTAAAATGCAAACTCTGATTCATTAGAGCTGGGGTGAGGTCTGAGAGTCTGCATTTCTAAAGAGCTTCCAGGCAATGCTGACGCTGCTGGTCTCCAGCACACGGAGTAGCACAGTCCGATGCCATCAGATTAACAGGTGTAACCAAAAGTCAACTAAGTATTTTGCTAGGAAAGAAATTAAATTGTTAACATATTTTGGGGGGATTCATATATCAAGGGAATACCATCCAACCTGGTTAATGCCCCTCCTCCTTGCCCCACAATAAAAGAGCTTTCTGCACTTTCTGGTTTTATTATTAAGTGTTGAGAAAGTACTCTGCTATTACTGGTTAGGGTTCCTGGCTGAAAGAGTGTAGCAAGATAGGGGTTTATATATAGAACAATTAGGAGTAAGTAAGATCTAGAGAGCCAATACATTGTGAAAGCAGTTGAGTTCCTTCTCGTTTGTTTACCAGTTCTTATCTAGTAGGGGTCATTGAATTGTGCCATAAGAATTTTGTATATGTGATTGGTTGTCTTAAATCTCTCTTTCTCTTTTTTTTTTTTTTTTTTTTTGCCTTGGCACATTGCATATTTACATTGTCTCATATCACTCATTTCCCTAACAAAAGTATGAAAAGGGAGAAAACATGTGACATGTTTCCCTTTTTTATATTTTAAATTAAATTCAACACACGTTTACAGAGTACCAGGTTACACAGTGGTGGGCTAGGTGCTGGGATGGGCATAAGGATCAGGAAAGTAGTCCCAGGTATTCTCAGTTTGCGTTCAGAGGATACAGACATAATAAATGACCAAATACAAAGCAGTTAGAATTTAAAAAAAAAATACTAGATCTGAAAAGAATATGATGAAATCTGAAAGGAATAGACAACAGTTCTGCTGGGGAGGGAATTAGGAAGACATTGCTAAGGAAGAAGAATTTGGAACATGGTCATTTGCACATAGAGGCCAGAAATCAGCCTGAGGCAAAAATCTTTGTCATATCGTAGATTTGTAAATGGAGAGCAAAAGCAGAGACAGAGGTCAGTGTAATTCAACTAACACAGTGCTGAAATTAAAATATCCTTCTTTGGAATTCAGGCTAAAGCCTAAAGTTTATGTGGGATTGTTGGAGGTAAGGGAGGCCAGATTGGGTAGCGTTTTAGCTGCTGTTCTCTCAAACTGATTTTTTTCCTATTGGGGCTAATTCCCTAGAATCTGCAGGAGAAAAGATCACCTCTCCTTGGCAATGGGAACACAGCACTTTAGAAGATACATGAATCAGGGATGGGAGAGAGAGAAATGATTCCAAATTGCCTTAAAAATATACTTCCATAACTCATTGACTCATTAGGTGCTTCTTTACAACTCCAACACTCAGATGTGATAAGGATGCTCATTTCTCCAACTTATATGAATTTAAATTTCTTTCCAAATGAATTTTTGCCCTGATAGTTACTTTGGAGTTTTGGTTGATAATAAAGGGGGGGGGGGGGGCTTTTACATCTCTTTCTTTGATATGCTGGTGCCTAGCCATTAAAAAAAAATTCAACTGTGCAACCCTTTCCTAAATCCTAATTGCCCTGAATGGTACCATTGTATGTGTAGAATGGGGCTGGAATGTTATCTGGGATCCTATTGTCAGTGCAGTCTGAGAATCCCGTGTAGCTAAAGGGAGAGTAACCGAAGAACATTAACCATTATCAAATCCGAGGGCAAGTTTGGGGCCGCAGTCAGGAGGTGAAATAAATTCATAACTCACAGGTAATCAGGAACATATCAGGAAACAGTGTGGACCAGTTTCCACTTGAGGAATGACGATGTGGGGTGCTTGTTCTTACTGGATATTGACTTGCTGGCTGAGACTGGCTTACAGGCGCAAGAAAGTATTCGAAAATGCCATTCCATCGTCTTTATTACCCATCCTTGGAAGATATTCTCTTGGGAGCAGAGATGAACATGAAGCTTCTGTTACTATATAAACTTCAGAATCTTTTGCATCCCAGTGAGCAAAGTGATGTACCCCCTGTGTTGAATTTGTTTTAAATTTATCTGAATTAATTAAAATCTAGGCAGCTATAGACAACAGTGACTCTACGAGACTCTGATTTTTTCTAAAATTCCATTTAACTGTGGCTGCTCACAGGTCACTGCATCCTTTGTCATTCCTCCGTCAATGCTTGTTCATCGTTAATGCCCATGCTCTCCTGCTCCGGCTCCTACTTTGGTGGTGTGGGATAGCATTTTTTGGTTCTTGCAGCATGCTGTCAATTCCAAATTCCCAGTAATAAGCAAACTTTAAGGGCATGTATATTTCATACTGAGAGGTGTTTGGAGAATCATCTAGCATTCATTCCCTTTGCTTTTCAGTTTAAACAAACAAACAAGACATCAAAGGGAATGTGGGGGAGGGCTAAGGAGAGGGAGGTGAGATCAAGAGAAAGGGAATGGAGAAATGAAACTAGCATTTAGTATGTGCTAAAATACAGCAAACTCATTGCTAGTTTCTTTGTATACATTGTGCTTCTTAAGTCTTGCCATGACCTTGCATTAAGGTCATCATTGGGTCCACTTTATCAGAGGGCAAGTAGAAAGTAAGTGAAATTCTAAATAGAGGTCACAGTCATGCAGATGCTCCCCAGCAGAGCTGAGGTGAGAACCTGGATCTCTCATGCTTTCTAGAACTAAGCTGAAATGGCAGATGCGGTAGCTACAATGAAAGGGTCATTCTTTCTTTGTCACAGAGTAACTTAAACTATGGCACGATATGCCATTTAGATAAAAGACAGAAACCAGGTGAGGAAAAATTACAGATCCAATCCCTTCCAACCGAATTACTCTCTTCATTCATTTTGAAACCCAACATATACGGGCTACTTTATGGTGGTAATAATCTTTTTACATGAGCATGGTCTGTCTGTTCCTTAGTCAGCAATATGCCATCATGCTGGGTAGTCCCTGAGCTGGGTAGCGGTTGATATATAGTCTGTACATGCTTAATAGGCAGAAATTGATTTTTTAAATAAATCAAGATGATTTTTTTTTTTTTTTCCTTTATAAGCCATATCTACGCTTAGGTGTTTCTACTAAATGGTGATCTCAGCCCTGCCCACTGATTCTTTTTTTTTTTTTTTTAAGATTTTGTTTATTTATTTGACAGAGAGAGACAGCTAGAGAGGGAACACAAGCAGGGGGAGTGGGAGAGGGAGAAGCAGGCTTCCCGCAGAACAGGGAGCCTGATGCGGGGCTCGATCCCAGGATCCTGGGATCACGACCTGAGCCAAAGGCAGACGCTTAAGGACTGAGCCACCCAGGCGCTCCGCCCTGCCCGTTGATTCTTAAAGGAGCTCCATAATAAGTACTTACTAGATACTAGAAACTGTGTTGGGAGCTGTGGTAGTCAGAATTGTCCAAACTCTGCTGTGATAACAGATCAACCCTGAGATCTCAGTGGATTAACACAACCCAAGTTTATTGTTTTCGCATGTGAAGTCTACTGTGGGCCTCATTCTCTGGGGTATCACCCTCAAGTGATATTTGAGGGGGCCAGTCGGCCTCCATCTTATGGCTTTGCCTTCTAAACATGTGGCTTCTAGCTTGCTATCGTGGGGAGGAGAGGGCTGGAGCTACCTCAGGGCCTTCCTCTGCCTTCCCCAGGAGTGACACACTTATATTTATAATCCATTTGTCGGAAGTCACCTGGCCCCACCCAACTATGAGGGTAGAGGTGGTGAAGGAGCTGAGAAGTGGAATTTTCTCTAAGTCTATGAAAGAAAGAATTCAGTTACTTGTGAGTACTGTCGATGTATCACAAGTTCTGGGAGAACAACGGACATTTATTTTTTTTTTTAAGATTTATTTATTTATTTTAGAAAGAGAGCCTGCAAGGCAGGGGAAGGAGCAGGGGGAGGGAGAGAATCTCCAGCAGACTCCAAGTTGGCTGGGCTGGATCTCATGACCCTGAGGTCATGACCTGAGCTGTAACCAAGGGTCAGTCACTTAACCGACTGAGCCGCCCAGGCGCCCCACGAGAACATTTTTAAAGTTACTGCCTTCTATGAAAGCTATGCAGACATATGAGGAAAACAATAATTCCAGGGGGGTTACTGAGGGCTGTATTATAATTTGGTAGGGCCCAGAGCTCCTTAAGCCAGCACATGCTGTTATCTTCAGAGCATCCCTTTCTTATCCATCTGAAATAATTGACTTAAGATTTTAAAATTCCTTGTGTTTTGTGTGTTCATGCTGTCTGCTTTGTTTTCTTAAATAGAGGTCAAAATGTGTTTAGAAACTAAGCCTGGGTCTTAGAACTTCTTTTCTTGAACCCGTGGCCTTGTGACAGAATGAAGGGGATTTTCCCTGCTCACTGTGAGTCGTGAAGGCTAGAGCGAAGCTCCGCACCCTCGTAGCTCTTTCTTTGTTGGGCACTTGTTCTTTCTAGATGTTCCAGCATTTACGATTGGCATGGTTAAATATTGAGACAGTTTTCTGGCAGTAACCATACAAATAGCAAAACGTTTGCAGCTGGAGAGATCTAAACCTAAAGGAAAAATAAACGTGAAAAAAAATAATAAGAACATGCAAGTAAGTTCCAGCTTGAGAGCATGAACAGGTTGAGAGCATGAACACGGAGCTGGGTCAAAGATGACATGTGGCTAGAAGTTAGATATTTTCTTTTTGAGTTCGGTACATAGGTTTCTGTTAAAGCTCTTTTACTTAAAAACAACCAGTGAAGAACTGAAAAATTAGTGTCATGTTGATTTGTAAGGAATGGAAGAATAAAAATCGATACCATTTTTTGAAAGGTCTTCTTACAGTGAAAACAATTTTCACTCATTGTGGCTTATTTGTAACTCTAATACTGTAATGTGTCTTATCCACAGACTTAAGAATTTGAGCTTTCGCTGTCAAATATTTCCTCTCAATAATTCTTGCTGTACCGTGATTTTCAACTTCTATTGACCTTAAGTTATGTCCATATAATGGATTTGCTTTGGCATATAGATATGTTATAGCCTGTAAGTAAATATTTTCAATGAATTTGGAGAGGAAGTATGATGGCCTCTGAGATTTTGAGGATAAACTAGAAAGGCAAGCTATGAAAATTACACAAATAATAGTAATGATAATAATATAATGATGAACATTAATTGGGCATTCATTATGATCCAAGTACTGACTAAATGTTTTATAAGGATATGTTCATTTAACCTACATATTTATAAGGGGCTGTTATTAACCTCACTTTAACAAGGGGCTTAAAGAGATGTTAAATAAATTGCCCAGTGTCACATGACCAGAAATTACCTGTTTGACCTCCTAAAAGTTAACCAAAGTTTGTCCCCCTGCAAAGTATTTCAGTGGTTTCTAAATGTTGAAATGCAACCAAAGGAAACTTCAGCCTACACTGTGTATTTTAACTTGCCACAAAGAAAGTATGTTTTAGCAAAAGTGTTGTAGTCAGAATAAGGTTTGGAAATAGAGATGAAGCAGGTGGAATACGTTCAGTTTTTATCTAGAAGTGTCCAAGGGAAAAATCCACAGTCTGGGGCAGGGGCTCTCAATCAGGAGCAATTTTGCCTCCCCACCCAGGAAACACTTGGCAAAGTCTGGAGACATTTTTGTCCTCATGACTGGGAGGAAGGGTGCTACATGTGTCTTGTGGGTAGAGGCTAGATCTGTGCTAAACATCCTCCAGTGCATAGGGCAGCCCCATGTATAATTCACACCAAAATGTCATTAGTGCCAAGGTCGATCTTGTGTAGAAGAGTCTTCTCATATTCTATAGGGAAACTTCTGTGATTAAAGGCTCAATCTTTGGAGTCGGTGTACTTGGAGTTCAGTTCTGGCTCTACTGCTTGACTTAGGGAGTTCAAGCTCTCCAAGTCTTGATTTAGTTGCTTATCCACTGGAAATAAGCATACATACCTACAAGATTGTTCTGAAGATTAAATGAGAAAATTATAAACTTTGGTCAAACAGTCATTGTATTATTTTTTGAGACCCTCAAAGAATGCTTTTGAGCAGGTGTTATAAAAGAATCATCTCCAGATCAGACAGCTTTGTTTTGAATCTTGTTTCCTCTTCTTATTAACAGTATGACCTTGAATAAGTGCCTTAGAACTCTGTGCCTCATTTCCCTCACCTATAAGATGAGGGTGGTAAGTAATATGGGTCCTCTAGAGTTTCTGTGAGACTTAAATGAGAGTATAAGTGTAAAGTGCTTAGAACAGTGTCTACCACTTAGAAACAGACAGTTGTTAGCTCTTATTATTCATTTACTTAATATTGTTAGATAAGACATAACATATAAATTAATTTTCTAAGTAACTGAACCTTGAAATACCAGCCTCTCAAATATCTCTCGAAATACCTCTTGAAATACCAACCCTTTGTTTTATTTTACCAATTAGAATAATGGAAATAGGTCTAAAATTATATTCAAAAATTCTTTGTTATTTAAAAATGAATGCTGAATCCTTTCTTGTGTTTTGTGGTTAACTCAAGGTCTGTATTGTCATACTATCATTTCTTGTATTGGATTATGATACATGAATTTTTTAAAACTATTGAAATATGAGGATTTTCCTTACCTAGGCTGCTGGACTGTTCATTCTTTTGTCTGCTTTTAAAAAATACTGGTTTTGCTTCCTTACTATCAACAAGCAGCTGTCTGACTCTCATACTCTCTACTTGCCTTTTCTAAATATCTGCATCTTGATCAGTTGATCAGTATTTACCAAATATGCTGTGCTCTCTAAGGTATATTAGTGACCAAGACAAAATAATTCTTTCTTGGAACTTACTATTTTTCAGAGGTAAACAGTAAAGACATAACCGGTTAAACAATCATTTGGTTCAAATGTGATCTATGTATGACTGAGAAGTCTCAGTTGCTGTGCTTAGAAGCAAAGCCCTCTAGTGTGGGCTAGAAGACAGGCCTTCCTATGGAATTGATCATCAAATATCAGTCTGAAAAGTGAGTTGGCATCAGCAAGGCAAAGAGAAGAAGCATTACAAGCAGATGCAATTGCAAACGTCAAATTCCTGATTTTGGACAGGGCATGACATTAAATAAAAGAATTTTTAAAAGCTCAGTATGACTACAGACTAAAAACAAACAAACAAAATCCAGTTTTATAGTGGCATTGATGAAACTAAAAGGATAGCCAGGGTCTCAATCACATAATCTTCCAAAGCACGTAAAAGTTGGCTCCATGCAATAGACGATGACAGGCCATTGGAAAGTTTAAGTTTGTTGTGGACATGGTAGATTTTCATGTGAAGGGCTTGGAAGTAGGAAAAGAATGTAGGAAAGGCAGGAAAGGGAGAGACACCAATCTGAAAACTCTTAATGGTAGTCCAGGCCGGATGTGATGAACGCAGTCCAGATTGTGTCTGTAATAGAAGTGGTTTCTGACGACTAAGTCCTGAAAACTCTTCTGAGGGAGGAGGGCTGATATTTAGTTTATGGACTTGGAAAGGTGTATTTGGTTGGTTTGGCTGTTCACCTTCTACCTTGTTCTTGGCTATATTCCAGAGGATTGCAATTGATGAATAATCCATTTCCAAAAGAGTGAAAATACAAATGCATAGCAGTAACAAAAATGAAATTGTATTTGTGTAATAGTTGAAAACTCTTTATTATTGCATTTAATCAGCAACTTGTCCTAACAAGCGATTTTCACCCACCCTGTTCCTACAAGACTACATTCTAAGTTGATGTACCTTAATTTATGGGCAGTGGGAAATTTCTACCTCATAGTACACATAGAGTTTCATTTGTCCTGTCTCACAAAGTTGAAATTGAGTAGAAGTGTCTTCACTTCTTTTGTTCTTTGCATCATAGGAGAGATATAAAAATGTTGATTTATCAGTTCCTGCTTTTAACCACTAGGGCCTTGATAGAAAATAGAAAACTTTAGATATTTAAATAAGGTGTTTTCCTACATCTATGCATGCAAAATATGTGCTGTGTGAAATATGAATTGTGTGGATATTAGATACGTGCACATACACAGCTATATTGTGTAGGGCCTAGAATGCCATATGTAAAAAAATCGAACATCCTATTTTGAACATAGAAGAGTTGTTCAATGGTCAATATATGTCTGTTTCTAAAATATGAATCTAAAATAGGTATAATAATTGCTTTCTCTTAGGGTGATTGTGAGAATTAAATATGCTTGATTTAGCACCTAACACCTAATAAATATTTAAATATTCATTTATAATTTCAATGTGATTTTATCATCACGAATTGGCTACATGTTTTTTCCTAAATTTGTATATATTGATAATTTGACATAAGATTATATTCACAGATATCAATATATATATACATGCACATATATATATTACATTAGCTATTGATTACAACAAAAATAGTTGTGTAATGATATTCAAAATCACATGTAGTCTTACAGCTATCTTTGGTAAAATGAATTTTGTTTAGTTTTGTTTTGTTTTTTGATTATTTCTGTCCTGGGAGATTACCATAAATCAGAAGTTGAATGTTAGCCCTGAAGATAAGGCATCACATGAGTTGATATTCTGACCCAGTTTCTATATCCTGCTTACTCTCATTTACTCATTCATTCCTTTATTCATTATTTAAACAAATATTTACTGGATTTCTACCCTGTGCCAGCCACTATAACCTGTCTTACAGTCTGGTAGATGAACAAACATGAAAGCAAAGTGCTGCAATAAAATGGTGTGAACATCCTGCAATACATCCTTTTAAAGTAAAGAGGCATTCAGCTCTCCTACATGACATATGGTTAATTATTATGTACATATTCATCTATCATTAAACTAAATAGAGGAATAGAAATTAAATAGAGGAAACTTAAAAGAGCATTTCTTTCTAAGTACCTGTTTTTTATTCATTCTCTTGTCTTCATCTACCACCCACCTGCTGAAGACATCCAGTGATTATCAGTAATTGCTATCACTTTCTCTTACCGCAGAATCCTATTTCCATCTGACTTTTGGCAATCTGTAGGTAGATGTTCCAAAGATATCTCAAATTCATTCTACTTAAAACAAATTCATGATGTTCGTTCCACTCACAAAAATGTTTCCCCTCCTATACATCTAACCCCTGTTAAATGTATCATCTACAGAGTCAGCCCAACTGAGGTTCCAGGGGACCCCATCAATGTTCAATGCCTGCCCATAGCCCACAGCCAATTGGTTATCAGATGCTCCTCATCCCCTGCCAGTTTTCTTCCTCCCCCTTCTAGATAAACACATGTACACATACCTTATGCCCCAAATTAGTAGGTTAAGAAAGCAATTTTCAAGTTGCTAGGCAGCAACAGTTGAAGAGAAAAATTAAGTCAGTTACTTGGTTATTAAGTGTTACCACTGTGTTGTCTTTTTTACTGTGAATAGAGAATGTTTCTCTTTAACTTGGAATAATAACTTCAAAATCTGTTGATCTATGAACTTCAAAAACATCATCATACACATGTCCACATTGATACACTTGCTGAATTTCTCTTTCCTTCCCATCACTGATATTTTATGCTTCCAAGGGCAGTTCCAGCTATGAATCTCAGAGTCGTTTTCCAATGCTGGCTGCTCAGGATCTGAATGGGAGATTCCTACTGCAGTTCATGTTTTTGGAGGAGTATGTTAACTGCTGATATTCGTCACTGAAAAGAAATGATTGACATCACAATAATGAAAGATATCATCAGTTGGCCCTGATCCTATTTTGAGTGTTCTTGAAATTTCATTCTGGTTCATACTCTTATAGAGTAACATAAATTCCTAAGTTTAAGTGTAAAACTATCTGGAACATATTAGGTCCAAAGTAAATGGTGCATCCTATTCTCTCTTGTAGGGTATCTTTAAAAAAATCAGTAAGCATCAAGTTCCCTAAACCATATCAGTGAGATCATATGAAACACTGCATCAAAACCTAATGATGTAATGTATGCTGATTAACATAACATAATAAAATTTAAAAAAATAAAAATAAAAATAAACAGATACAAAAGAAAAGTTCCCTAAACCACCCTAACCCTAGGAAAATGTTAAGTTCTTAAGGAAAATACATTGGAAGAAGAAATATGACAGTTTCTTTTTCCTTTTCCTTCTTTCATTTTTTTAAAGATTTATTTATTTATTTATTTATTTAGAAGGAGAGGGATGGGGCAGAGAGAGAGAGGGAAAGAGAATCTCAAGCAGACTCCATGCCCAGCGGGGAGCCTGATGCGGGGCTTGAGCTCACAGCCCTAAGATCATGACCTGAACCAAAATCAAGAGTTGCACGCTTACAGGACTGACCCATCCAGGCGCCCTTAAAAGATTTTATTGTTAAGTAATCTCTACACCCAGCATGAGACTCAAACTCTCAACCCTGAGACCAAGAGTTGCATGCTCTACTGACTGAGCCAGCACCGCCTCTACTGTATTTTTTAAGTGTTCTTCAGCAGTTTTATATCCTGGCAAACATGTGGGATGGGGTTAATATTAACTATCGGTTAAAATGAAAAGTTTAAATGTCTTTAAAATGTGGAGTTTTAAATGGGATGGTGTAACAGATAGAGAGGAAAAGGCTGCTTGGAGAGGAGGAACAGATAGAGAAGACAATTATTCCTTGAAGAGGTAGAAGAGAAGATTAAAATTTGCTTTGAATAGTTCTTTTTTTAAAGATTTTATTTATTTATTTGAGAGAGAGAATGAGAGAGAGAGCACATGAGAGGGGGGAGGATCAGAGGGAGAAGCAGACCCCCTGCTAAGCAAGGAGCCCGATATGGGACTCGATCCCGGGACTCCAGGATCATGACCTGAGCCGAAGGCAGTTGCTTAACCAACTGAGCCACCCAGGCGCCCTGCTTTGAATAGTTCTTAAGTAAATGGAGTATTACTTTCTGAGCTCCCAAGTGGTGATTTTTCCTTCTTTTTTTTTTTTTTTGAAGAATTGGAACTTCTGATGTGTCTTAATGGTTCACATCTTTTTTTGGCCCGTGCATCCTGATCTAGCATGATAGCCTAGCATGGTTAGCAAACAGTGGTGTCATTGCTATATGCATACTTATTGGTCCTCTGCTAAAATGAGCTTTGCTGAGCAAATAGATTTTGTGCAGCCATCCTAAATGGATCATTTCCCAGAATGCCAAGGGAGACACTAACAACGGGTCTTACTTCATCCTTCATCAATACGTTACCATATTTACAATACAGGATAAGGGAAAACCAGACCAAGGGAAAAGCTGGTGATTCACTAACATAAACCTCTCAAGTGCGGACAAGAGTCATACATTTGAAAGGATGATTTGTGAGCATCGTCACACAAGCAAAAGATCTTTGTTAGCAGCTGCTTACAATTCATGGTGGGGCGCTTTAGGAAAATATTGCTGCTAGTCGTTGTGTTGTGGTTCTTCGGCTGTCTGCATGTAGGATTATGTGTATAACGCAGCTTTTAGCATGGACACAGAGAGAAAGTTTATTACCTGTTCTCTCCCCTCCCCGAGAGGGATTTTGTTTCACTTTGAAGGAAGACTCACATAAAAAGCCTGCAAGTCATATGCGTGTTGTAATTTCCTTAGAATGAAGTCCAAACTATGGTCCATCCTGCTTTGCAAATTGGTCTGGAAGCCACCCAAACATGGGCAAATATGGAGATCAAAATTCAACTAGATTTTGCCCCATGGGAAAAAGTCAATGCTTCTCACTCAGAGGTTGCTCAGCAAATATCATAGCCTTTCTGACATTATTTAGTGGAAATGGGCTAATGGGGCTTTATGTAGCAGAGATGATTGGAGATGAACAAAGGGACAAGCTGTGAGGAGATGTGAGTTAATGGAAAGAGAAAGAGCTTTTGGCTGAGGACTCTGGGTCGGAAGGACCTGGGGTTGTGTGTGTGTGTGTGTGTGTTTTAAGATTTATTTATTTATTATTTTAGAGAGAAAGAGTGTGTGTGCTGGGGTGGGGGGGGGGCGGTGAGGAGGCAGAGGGAGAGAATCTCCAGCAGATTCCCCACTGAATGGGGAGCCTAATGAGGGGCTCGATCTCAGGACCCCAAGATCATGACCTGAGCCCAAACCAAGAATTAGACACTTAACCAACTGAGCCACCCAGGTGCTCCACAGACCTGGGTTTCTAGTCTCCCTCCTCTTACTACACGCCTTCTCTCAGCCTCACTTCGCTCTTTTGCAAAACACACTGGTCAATCTCTCATGCACACTGCTAACTGGATAATATGGGTAACATATGACTCACCATGCCCTTTACCTTGCAGGCAGCAAGTCTACCCTGAGTGGTAGCTCTTTGTAGCATATCTTAATTTTTTTAATTAAAATTCACGTTCTGTATCAGGTTTCTTATTTTTCAAGTAACCGTGCTTAGGCATCTATAATATTTTGTGGTACTTTGTTTTTCTTGTCCTAGTATTCTTATACTCTGTTCTTCTTTTTTTAGCACCCATTGTTTCTATAGTTTGTAACCCACTGCTCTCAACAAGAAATCACTGACTCAGAATGCAGGGGAATGATCCTTCATTCAAAGGAGAAGTTGCAAACCCTCTATCAATCCGTGACTTTGCACCTCCCACCTCCCTCCTCTCCTTCCAGAAGACAAACAAACCTGTCCTTCAGCTCTATGACCTTTTGTACCAGATGCATACATAAATATTTGGGCAGGGGGTGGGGGGTGGGGGATAATGTCAGCAGTAAATTCATTGACTTAATTCTAACAAAGAAGCTGTGTTTGGGGGGGGAGATAGAATAAAGATGAAGGGAAGCTCAAAATTGTCATCATCATAATCATCTTCAAAGGAGCATCGCCTCCTTACATAGATTGAGAAAGAGAGATATAGGATCACTTTTACAGGGTCTGATAAGCCATTGGAAGGAGGGAGAGGAGGAAATATCATTGATTTAACATGTAAATTATTCTCAAATTTTTTAAAGATTTATTTATTTGAGAGGGAGAGAGCACAAGTGAGGGGAGGGAGAGAGACAAGCACACTCCACACATGGGGCTCATCTCACAACACTGAGATCAACACCTGAGCTGAAATCAAGAGTCAGTCATTTTATCGACTGAGCTTTTAACCCAGGCACCCCTAAATTATTTTCAACTTTAAAACCAACTTCATCTGCCAGAGATTCCCACCACAAAAATTATATACCCCTCCATTCCAGCTTCCCCACTCGGTTCATTTGCACATTGTGCCCTCTGCCTAGCTTCTTTTTCAGAGAGGGCATTCTATATGAGTTGCTAGGTTCTCAGTGCACTTGTTCCCAAGTTAATATCATGTTACTGGAACCATATGGGTGATGACAGAGAATAACAGCCTTTGAGGTCTCACCTTCAGGATGGGGCTAGGGGCTGTGTGAGACTTAATGAATGAATGATGTAAGATCCTCCAGAATCCTGAGATAAAAGATGGTTTGTAAAATCAGGGAACTGCTATTTCTCTAGTTCTAAACAAATACCTGCTGAGCTAACAGGTATTTAAATAATTAGATGCAAAATGTGCAGCATGGTGTGTGTGTGTGTGTGTGTGTGTGTGTGTGTGTGTGTAGGAAATAAACTACATTGTAATCCTGGGAGGGAACGTAGGCTGTCCCCTTATGTTACATCTTTAAAAACTGAGTCTCAGAAATGAATTTGCTTATTAAGGCCAGATACCAAACTAGAAACCAGATTTCTTAGACCCACTGTTTTGTGCAACATACAAGACTGCCTCATTATAGGTGCTCTATGTAGAATTTATGGAATCAGACCAAGAACAAAGGAAAAATGCTTTGTGACTGGTCTTAAACCATTTTTAAGCATAAGCAGGATTATTACTGTTATATGAAAGATCGTAAATGACTTTTCATCCCATTGGGCATAGGAGAATATATAGGATCAGAGCCAATTCTGTGCTAGGGAAAATTACTGGCAACAATCCATGTCATTTACCAAGGCAACAACCACCTTCCATATCGAGTGGAGTTTAATGTATCACTGTGGTGGAGTGGAGGCATTGTTGAAAATTGCTCATAGGAAGTACATAGAACTTTTTTTTTTTTGTATAGCAGGCCAAAAGAAAGACTCAAGAGTGAATTTATTGGCCTAATATTGATCTAGCTTAAAATTGTTGCTGATAGGGTAGGAGGAGTCTGAGTGATAATAGAATAAGCTCTGGGCTTGAGATGAAATACCCAAACCAACATTCCCCTTGCTAACTGTGATTTCTTTTTCTTTTTCTTTTTTTTAAAAATATTTTATTTATTTGACAGCGAGAAACACAGCGAGAGAGGGAACACAAGCAGGGGGAGTGGGAGAGGGAGAAGCAGGCTCCCCGCTGAGCAGGGAGCCCGATGCGGGGCTCGATCCCAGGACTCTGGGATCAAGACCTGAGTTGAAGGCAGACGCTTAACGACTGAGCCACCCAGGCGCCCCCTAACTGTGATTTCTGACAAGTCACTGAACTTCTCTGAATCCCAACTCTGGAAAAATCAAACTAATAATTTCTAGATTGTATAGCTTAGGGAGAATTATATAATATAATTTGAGTAAACTTGCACTGCATAGTGCTTATAACATTTTGAATCTAAATCTAGAGAAACGTGTCCAGAGGCATTAGGAGGCGTGTTTAGTGTTTGTTATGTAGAAGGCAACCCTCCAGAGACCAACGGTGGAGGAGGAAGTGTTTATATAACCAGTTAGGATGTCTCTATTCTCCACTAGTTACATAGCTTCCCTGAGATATCACACTTGTAGATCTTACCACCCATTGCCTTACATATGGGTGCATAGCAGCTCTTGGAAAGGGTGAAACAAATAAACAAGCAAAAAACAGAAACTATTGTGTTGGAAGCTTCACTTTTATAGGACAGTTCCACCTTCCTCGTAGTTTACCTCGTTGCATGTTTTGTGTGTGTGTTTAATTTCATGTTGGTACCAGAGTCAGTTTAATCACGTAATCCTAGTTTCAAGGAAGCTATACTTATCTCTGTCTTTTGCTTTTTTAACCCCCAGTGGAATTCAGACTAATCCATGACAAAGGTTTTAGATATTCACATAGCTCAAGTTTTTTTGTTTTTGGTTTTGGCTTTTGGTTTTTTTTCCTCTAAGAATAATGGAATTTGGGCTTTTTTCAGGTAGCTTCAAGTGAGTAATTCATGTTTTTATACAGGCAGCTTATGGGGATTCATTTTCACGATGTCTTTTATTGGTCTCTTCATATTTTACAATGACTTTAAGTCCTAGTCAATGATAGTGGCCTCTACAACAGATTCTTATGGGTTATTGTGGTAATACCATTTTATTTTAAGAGAATGGGATTGACCTCATCTATCTGACATTGTTTGGGTGGGTTTCTGCCTGAGGGCAGATGAAAGAAGATAAACAAAATAACCTCCGGGGATATTTCAATTTTACAAAGCTATGGAAGCAAAATCAGTAAAATTAAAGGAATGGATGTCATGAATCTTATTGTGTTATTGATGATTTCCATTCAGAATGAGTTATTAATTCATTCATTTAGTGCCTATTTTGTGTTACATTGTTCTTAGATGATGGAGAGACGAAATGAGTTTTAAAATACATTCTCTATATAAAGTAGCTCCAAGTCTTTTGGGGCACAGGACCTGAAGAGGGGAAATGTCTTATAGTGTGGTAGATACAATGCAAATACTAACTGTTCTGTTAAGTTCTCCTAACTGAATTGGGGTTGCAGTAGTTTCGGGAATTATCTTCCAAAGAGTTGATGCTTGAGCTGAGGCTTAAAGGAGTAGAAATTAGCCAGGAGAAGAAGATTGAAGGAAGAGAATAAGTTCTTAGCTTCTGTCCCATGCCATTTTTATCTGTCCCTCCAGTACTGGTGGATAATAAAACCTGATACCTTCAGGTGGCCCTTTAAGTAACAACTTAGAGAACATAACAAAAAACAGACTGCTGTTAGAATTTCAAGAAGAGGTAGCAAAAGAAGGACTACTTGCCAGTGGGGGCTGAGGAAGGTGTCTTGGGATCAAAATGAAGCATTTTACATGCTTTGTAGTAAATATGTGCAATCCCAACAACAAATCTGTAGGTCTAATTTATTATTATTTCAAGTTTAGTGATGAATCAATAAATAAAGACTTAATAGGAAACAGTAGGTCATTTTCTCATATACATACAGATAGTGAAAGAGTTGAGCTAAGAATCTGGTTTACTTGAGTCTAAAGATTATGATCTTTGGGCTATGTTTCCTTGTCTTTATAAATTGTGTTTGTTTTGTTACATTTATTTTGGGCACCACAAGTCTTAAAAAGCATTAAGTTGGAGAAAGCTGAAAAAGCCAGGCAAAAAGTGAAAGAATTGGAGTAGAGGCATATAAGATAGATTAAAGGTTCTTCAATAAAGCACAAGTTATGGGGAGGGGATTTATACATACATGTTGAAAGATGCTAAATGGAATTGGAATTATATATAACCTAGATCAACATTATATAATAAGGATTTTAATGAATGTGGAGGCTATTGAGTATTTGACAGCCTCTATAGAATAAAAAGCTATTGGATTTTGAAAGTCATCTCATGGGAAATATTGGAAGCTGAGTCACTTGAGGAATGTAAAGCTAAATTGGATGAAACATATCTCTAATCTCCAAAATGATCTCTCTGTGTAAAATGCAAGCACAAACACACATACGTTCAAACTTTTAATTTTTATAAACTGCATTTCTCCATGTATTTAAGTAGCGATTTTAATCTAAGTAAGTACAAAAGTTAGAAGAGAAAACCTTTTCAAAAATCAATTTCTGGGTAGAAACTAAAGCATTCTAGGATAAGTTTTAGAAATTGAAGACTCCTTACAGTTGGATGGAAAACATGCAGTCATTTAAAAATAATTAGTTTTGCAAAGGGATACATGAATGGAAGGTCTTGGAAAGGAGGCAAAGAATTAATTTCCCAAAAGGCTCTGCAGATAAAATTGTGGTTGGCACATTTCATTCTGCAGATACACCTCTTATTGGTATCTTGTCTGTTCTCTTGGGTGACATTTTGAAATAGTGCATGCTCAAATGATTGTCCAATAATGCAAATGAGAAAGGCACCTTTCAGACATTGCACTCTGGACAGACACTCTGGTAAGTTCCTTCTTAAGGAGGTCTAAAAAGAAATGGAATTAGTTGCCCAGACCTCTATTAAGTGGGAGGTCTTATATCTAATCCCCCTGGATTCTTCTTCTTTAACAATGGATGAGAAGATCATGATACTGAAAGGAGCCATCCAACTGGCCTGATATTTTCTGTTTGTTTGCCCTGAGTCCTGGGATCACAGTAGCACTCACATTTTCTTTATGCTTACTTAAGTGCTAGTGCCCTTTCTCCTATTTTTCTTTAAAGATTTTTCAACGTATTTCATTTCTTGCACCCTACACCAATCCAGGACTCAGCTGCTCCTCTAAGGACATGATAAAATATGATGCTGTTTTTCTCATTTTAACTGGTACCAGCTGGACTCAATGAAATGTGTCATGATATCCCTGTTGCAAACATAATAAAGGATGGACTCATCATCCTGCCACTCAAAGTATTTTATAATATGCAAACAGTCTATATGTCTAACCTTTTCTTATATCTTCTTTTCTGTATTTCTTAACCTTTTCCTACATATGCCTCTGCTCCAGACTGGTGACTACTCACTGTTCCTGAACCTTGTCTCATTCTTGGCCACTTTCTAATGTTTGCTCAAAGTATTCCCTCTGCCTTTACACCATCTCTCTTACTCCTTGTGCTCTCTCTGTTCTATTTACATTACCTACCTGTTGAAACTGTGCTATCACCTTCTAAATAGAACAGACCTTGATCTTCCCTGCTAATGAGGTCCATCCCTCCTTGGAGCCTGCACAGCACTTGCCTGGCCTCTTCCCTGTGGACTCCTACTAATCCACTATAAGAACTCATTGTGTTATCTGAAGTTTTTGTCACAGGGATTTTAACATGGAAGGTAACAGGTAAATATTTATTGAATGTATAGGAAATCTTTCTTTGAAATTCATTGCTTTATTCAAGTGAAAACTGAATTCAGAAGCAATCTAAATGCCCAGAGGTAGGGGAAATGAATAAATGTGTTTTAACACATCCATATATAGACTGTGCTGTAATCATTAAAATTAGGTTTTCAAGGAAGTTTTTGTTGTTGTTGTTCTTTTTTTTAAATTCTGATATAGTTAACCTACAGTGTTATATTAGTTTCAGGTGTACAATATAGTGATTCGACAGTTCTATACATTACTCAGTGCTCATCGTGGTAAGTGTACTCTTAATCTCCATCACCTATTTCACCCCCCACCCCACCTCCCCTCTGGTAACCATCAGTTTGTTCTCTACAGTTAAGAGTCTATTGTTTGGTTTGTCTCTCTGTTCATTTGTTTTGTTTCTTAAATTCCACATGTAAGTGAAGTCATATAGTAGTTGTCTTTCTCTGACTGACTTATTTATTCCCTCTAGATCTAACCACGTTGTTGCAAATGGCAAGATTTCATTCTCTTTTATGGCTGAGTAATATTCCATTAGTTTTACAAAGAAGTTTTAATGCCATGGGAAAATGATTATAATATACAGTAAATACTTGGGGCACCTGGGTGCCTCAGCTGGTTAAGCGTCTGCCTTCAGCTCAGGTCATGATCCCAGGGATCGAGTCCCGTGTCGGGCTCCCTGCTCAGTGGGGAGTCTGCTTCTCCCTCTCTCTCGCTCACTCTCACTCTCTCTCTCTTTCTTTCAAATAAATAAATAAATAAACCTTAAAAAAATATATACAGTAAATACTGGACATCCACAAGGAATTCTTGCTGTTCTCTTCAGAAGTGCCTCAATTTTTAATAATAGTATAATAATAGTAGCCAAACCTTCCTAATTATTTACAATGCACCAGGTCATCTTGAATTGTCCTGTATCTTATTTGATCCATCACTTGCATATTACTTGGCTTTCTGTGTATCTGTTTTATTAACTATATAACAGATAATAACAGTTCTGAGGATCAAAAAGACACCAAGATACAGTACTTAACTTAGCACAGCACCAGAAACATAGAAAGTACTCCCCAAAAGTAGCTATTTTTTTTTAAAAAGATTTTATTTATTTATTTGACAGAGACACAGCGAGAGAGGGAACACAAGCAGGGGGAGTGGGAGAGGGAGAAGCAGACTTCCCACAGAACAGGGAGCCTGATATGGGGCTCGATCCTAGGACCCTGGGATCATGACCTGAGCCAAAGGCAGATGCTTAATGACTGAGCCACCCAGGCACCCCAATAATAGGGATTTTTAATGCGTATCAAATGATCCTGTACAGTATTGACAATGATGAATTAAAATTTCCAGAGTACTTTGTGTTCTCTGCAAGGTCACCCAGAGAAGGTAGTGATCACTCACATTTAGGCTTTCATTCTAATGAGTATAATTAGGAATAAAAAATGATTTCTACAAGGCAATGCGTATCTAAGCTATAAAATCAAATAGATTGACTGATGGCCTCCATCCACCAGTAATCTATATGCATCTACAGTGATGTGGGCATGAAAAGCCCACTGCAATGAAATGCTCAACTCCTAAAACTTGTATGACGGTTAACAATTTTTGACAGGCTTAGGAGTTGACAGACTTTTCTGCCATAAATCTTGACACATTTCAGTGATTTTCACTCCAGCGCAGAAGACAAGTGATTACAATAAAACCATAGATTTAAAAGATTTACCATTCAGAGATATTTGGACAATTATAAGCAACATATAAAGTAGCTCTGGCGAAATCCTGCTGAGGGTAATTTGCCTGCTGTTGAAATTCCCTTGAAGGAGGAATGATGTAACTGTTCTCTTATTTCTGACTTTTTTAAGGGAAAAAATGAATGGTTCTGTTTTAATCCATTTATTCATTCAGCAGATATTTATTGAATATCAGCTATGGACAATGGACTATTTTTTTTTTTTTAAGATTTTATTTATTTGAGAGAGAGAGAGAGAGCACATGAGGTGGGGAAGGGTCAGAGGGAGAAGCAGACTCCCTGCTGAGCAGGGAGCCCGATGTGGGACTCGATCCTGGGACTCCAGGATCATGACCTGAGCCGAAGGCAGTCGCTTAACCAACTGAGCCACCCAGGCGCCCGACAATGGACTATTCTAGGTACTGGCAATAAATCAGTGAAAAAAAAAAAAAAAAACAGAAAAAACTCCTGGCCTTTTGGAACTTACAATTTAGAGTGTACAGAGGTGGGTTGGTAGAGGGGAGGATGAAATTAAACAAATTATATAAAGTGTACACATGTCTAGAACAGCTCTGTCCCATAGACATTTCTTCAATGACAGTAATGTTCAATAGGTGTGCTTTCCAATATGGAAGCCACTGACACATGTGGCTATTGAATACTTGAAATAAGCCTAGTATGACTGAAGGGGTGAAATTTAAATTTTAACTCATTATGACTAATTTAAATTTAAATAGTCACATGGGGATAGTGGCTACCATATTGGCAAGCAAACATCCAGACAGGTACAAGAGTTCAGAGCACATATGAAAAGGGAGGCAGAGTGTAGAGAAGTGGCTGCAGTTTTAATTAGAGTGGTCAGAAAAGGCATGTTGAGGAGATATGTGGGGGAATATCAACAGAGGTAAAAGAGCAGGCCATGTAGATATTTAGAGGAAAACTGTTCCAAGCAGAGGGACTAGGAAGTACAGAGGGCTGGAGTTGGGTGCCACCTGGCTTGGAAGAGGAATGGCATAAAGGACAGTGTGGATGCAACAGAGTGAGGGTGTGAACCAAAGGTAGGAGGTGAGACTAAAAGGCTATGGTCATGGTGGGGAATCAGGAAGCCCACCTGAGGTTCAGTTAATTCATATATACACTCATACATACAAATCTATATGAAAAGTAATTTATATACATTAATTAACATATAATTTTAATGAATTAACTATTAACATATATTAATATTAATAAGACTATATATGTAAATTATTAGTCTCTAGGTTTGAGATTCAAAAACCATAAGACCCTCTTCATTCCGCTGAAAACCCCTTGTTGACCTGACGGTCAGCAAGAATATTTTATCAGGCTGTATTTTTATAGTAGATTCCAGAATTTTAGATATTCTGTGATTCTCTAAGTAGCTCCTGGACTTGCATTTCCCCCACCATACCGAGTAACATTTGTGACCGCAACCATCTTGACGCTTCTCCTTGCTGCAGCGAATTTGTTTTCTTGGGACTGAGTTATCTTTAAAATTCAAATGTAGCATGTTATGGAAAAAAATATGCCAATTTTTATAAGCTGGCAATTTTGTAAAATTAATGAGAATTCAGGTCATGGTGCAGAAGGAGATCTGAATGCAAAACATTTTTAGAATAAAGAGCATTAGTCACGTAAAACTGTACAGGGAGTTAAGGAAATTGCACGTACTCAGATTTATCGTGGATTTTATCTCGCTGAAATAACCTACACACTTTAAACCTTCTCGACACATATTGACACTTAGCTGCCATATAATAGACTTTTATCTTGGATTTTGACTTTACCTATGACTTCATTTTCAAAAGGAACCTGATTTCTTTGTTGAGGATAGTTATAATACCCTCTTTCCAAAGTTGATTTTTAATCAAGAAGATGTATACCCAGGTCCATATTTTTCTTCAATTATTGGAATTGCTATCTTCTTCATTTACTTTCTTATTTAGTTAGTTAGCTAGTTATGTAATTAGCGAATAGTCCTTATATAAAGAGAAATGGGAAACGATGAGAAAAGGCATTAACATTATTTGAGTGCCTACTGTACACCAAAAAAAAAAAAAAAAAAGTAATGCTGTCTGTTATTTTTGAGTGACACAATAAATTTGAGTGGGAAAAACAATGAAAAATGGCTTTTATTATTACTGCCTTTTACATATATACTATGCACTATACATGTATTATTCCATTTAATTTGTATCCCAGACTAGCAAGGTAGCTAGTAATGCTTTTGTTTAAAGACAGGAAATAAAGGAGATACAAAATTCTGCTTAAACACAGGCATTCTTTGCACATGGTAGAACAATGTACACTCAACACAGAGCCTTTTTGACGATAAAGCCTGTGTTCCTTCCATCACATTCTCTCACTCCACTTACAATTTAATAGTATCTGAATTATAATATTGTAACATCCTGGCTTTGCTATTTACTGGCTATATTTATTCTTTCTTATTAAAGTTACTCTTGCTGGGCTTTCATTTCCTTATCTATAAGATGGGATACTAATATTAAATATGTTATAAAGTTACTGTGTTATTTGAGATAATCCATGTAAATACACAGCAGAGTGCTTAGGAGAGAATAACCACTCAATAAGTATTAGCTATTATTAATTATTTTATCCAAGTTTTTGTATAGGTTAGTATACAATAAATTATTTTGCATGTTAATTCCACATGGTATAATAAAATATATTTTGTAAATCTTATGTTCCTTCAGTCTTTCCAATCACCCTGCTCTTAAATTTGGATCTTCCATAATTTACAGATTATGGGCAACCAGATACCATTATTAATGAGCTTAAAGGAAAATTGATTAACTGCCTAATGACTTCCTTCCTCAGAACTGAAAATGATCCTGGATTTCCCCCAGATGCTCTGGGATTGCTGCTGTCTGCCTGTAATCAGTGTTTTCAGAAGAATTGACTTTGGCATCTTGTTGTTCATCCCTGTACTTCCTACCCCTCTAAAAAACTTGAGGTCTTCCCATTACTTGATAACAAGTTATCAACTTATTACCAACCCTGTTCCTTTGTGGTGCAGAACCTTGGCAGGTATGCTACTGATGCTATCCATGGTTTTCATTCTCACTTTTTTCTTCACTGGGGAAATTCACGGAAAGATGCTATGATGTTCTTCTAGTTTCTGGGAATGCCCTCGGTCTTTCTCTTGCAATTCTGGGTTCTTTCTGGATTGTCCTAACTCCCTTGTTTCCTATCTTCTATTTCATCATCTCATTTTAGAAGTGAGCTCACCTGTTCTAATCCAAAGATCCATTTGTTATCATGTCTTTCTACTGAAAAAACAAACAAACAAGCAAGCAAGCAAAACTTCCCTAGTCAGACAAAAAGAAAAACCCTAGATGGCACCATCTTGGATCTTCCAGGCCACAGTCTGATCCACAGACCATAGGGATGATCAGGGAGAAGATAAGGGAAATCTGTGTTTTGTTGGTGTCTGAATCATTTTGGCTGGCTAACTTTGGGAAACAATCGTGTGGGCATTTTCACTCTGAGGACATGGAGGCTTACAGTGGCTACAAGAATAACCAGATTCTATCATCCATCCTCCACCACAAATGAAATGGTCAGGTTTGTCTTCATTATGCAAGTATTAACAGAAAATATGAAAGTCACAGTACAGCTGGGGTTCTCCCAATAGTAGAAATCTATAGCTTTGCCAGTTACATATTTAAAAGAATTTTTTTTTTAAAAATGGAAGAGGAAAAGAAAGGGGATGAGGTCTCTGTTCTTACATGTAAGTAAATAAAAATTTCCTCAAAGCAATGGATGCTGAGAATAGCACCCAAAGGTAATATATTACAAAAGATCGGTGTGTGAAAAGCAATCTTTTAACAAGGGGAATTTCCCTTCGTCTTTTTATTGGCTCCATTTGTTCACAAAGAGATTAATCTCATTACCAGCTTTGAACAAAGACCATGTTTCTAGACTCACAGACCTTTTCTCTCTGTTTTCTTGAATGTTTCACAAATTTCTCTCTCAGTTCTTTGGCCTTTGGGCTTGCCAAAGAGTACTTGTTCTTTGAGCCCTCTCCTTAGGCTTTTCGCCTTCCTAGAAGATCTTAATTCTTTTCTTTGTTTCTTTCTCGAGCCAGTCTTGAGCTTGGTCCTGTCCCAGTGTTTTCACTCCATGGAGAAATTTCCATGGGCCCCCTCACATTCATGTGGTCAATGCCAGGGTTATGTCTTTTATTTATTTCTTGGCCTCAGCAGGGGTTTCCTGCCTGTTTTTGTATGTCCATTTCTGAGTTAATTGGACTAATCCATCTAATGAATTTTCCCGAAGTTGTTCAACAATCACCGTAGCTCCAAGAGCTGTCTGGACAACAACAGTTAATGCAGCTAATCGGTGGCACCCCCGAGGGCTGAATTTTGTTTTGCTGGGCATCTTTTGAGAGTCCGGTGCACCAACTGGAACTAATTCCTGCCATCCTGAAATGTATTAGGCTTCTGGGAAATATATTTAAAACATGATAAAAGAGTAGATGTAAAAGTGCTTAGTAAGAAAGATGGATATACAGGCAAGTTTAGAGGGTCCAGGGTGGGGAGCACTGACTAGGGACTGAGGACCTGATTTTGTGCTTCGACTGTTCTAATTAGTGAGCTGGGTCAGTCTCAGCACTCTCTCAAGGCCACTCTTCTTATCTGTAAGGTGAAGAAAATACTTTGTGGTGGGATAGGGTAAACACTTTTCATCAGAGTGCTTTTTAAAACTGTACTCAACGTTGAGATGCTGGTAGTGGACCCGGAGTAGAAATAATAGTCGAAAAGATAGTAATAGCATGAATTGTCGTGGTCCAGACTGTGTAAGCCTTTGGCACCTAGTGACATATTTATTTTATTAGTTAATGCTAATTATGCAGATGGCAGCAGGGGCCACCAGGTAAAGATGGGCAAGCTGTGCATAGCACATCTCAAGGGAGCACAGATAACAACATCTAATATAAAATGTGAGCTCACCAACTGCATACGTAACTGTTCTTCCTTTCATTTTTCAGGCATTTTTGAACACCCTGACTAGGCATGGCTTAATAAAAAGAGCAAAGAAAATCTTAAGTGTATTAGTCTTCTACACTGCTCTAACCAAACACCACAGGCTGGAGGGCTTAAACAACAGAAATTTATTTTCTTAAAATTGTGGAGGCTGGATGTCCGAGATCAAAGATCAGGGTGGCGACACTTCGGGTTCTGGGGAGAGCTCCTTTCCTGACTTGTAGGTGGCCATCTTGTTGTGTGTATCTTCACACAGTGGAAAGAAAGAAAGCTTTCTACTGTCTCTTCTTATAAGGACACTATTTTGAGGGGATCAGTGCCTGACCCTTATGACCTCATTTAACCTTAATTACTTCTGTAAGGTCCTATATCCAAATACAGTCACATTGGGGGTTAGGGCTTGGATATATGAATTTGGGGAGTGTGGGGGGGGCACAATTTAGTCCACAGCATGGAGTCAGATGGGTCTGAATTTAAATCCCTTTTATTATAACTAGCAAACTGTGTGAAGGCTTAAGTTTCTCTTTTTGCCATTTTGTAGCTGTGTGAACTTGAGCTAGGATTTAAATTCTCTCTGAGCTCCCTTTTTTCTTGTTTGAGATTATATTTGAGATTACAGTATCTACCACATACAGTGTAATAAGGATTATTAAATATGTAAAACATATTACCAAAACCTTGGTACACATTCGATGTTCAACCAGTGTAGCAATCAGTAGGAAAGAAAGACGAAACACATTCTTAATGTAGTTAAGCATCAGCCTCTTTCTGTCACTTGAGAGGCCATCTGCCTCTGCTCAAAGTTCTCTGAGTAGGGGAATCACATACTGGAGCATCATGATTTTGTGAGAGGAAGCTCTTGAGGATCAGGATGTTCTATTTAATGCCCTTTTTGTTTTGCCTACTAGGAAAGAGAAGTCACCATACTTTAAGGGAATCTACTTAATATCATTCATCTACTGGGGTGCCTGGGTGGCTCAGTCGTTAAGCGTCTGCCTTCGGCTCAGGTCATGATCCCAGGGTCCTGGGATCGAGCCCCACATCGGGCTCCCTGCTCGGCAAGAAGCCTGCTTCTCCCTCTCCCACTCCCCCTGCTTGTGTTCCCTCTCTCGCTGTGTCTCTGTCAAATAAATAAAGTCTTTAAAAAAAAGAAATCATTCATCTACTAAATAGCAGAGTCAAGATTCCTGGCCTCCTGACTCCAAGCTAGTGTCCTTTCCACAACACCTGTTCTTCCCAGTTTTTTGTCAGCCGGTGATGATCATGTGACAAATCCCCATGGGTGATGGCAACCCCTAGTTTCATTACATTAGTCAAACACAATTCCTTTTGCTCTTACTCAAAGAAAAAGGTCAAAATGCAAGTATGTGGCAAAAACTGTTGCTAGGCACAACATTGAATATCTTCTAATTGTAAGACTGAAGACATCATTCCCAAACTTTACTACTCGATACTTATTATAACAAATTACTTGGGACACACCTCAAAATATCAGTCCACTCATGTTTTGTTAAAGAGGTTGAGTCAGGGGTGCCTGGGTGGCTTATAGTTAAGTGTCTGCCTTCTGCTCAGTTCATGATCCCGGAGTCCTGGGATCTGGGCCCTGCTCAGTGGGGAGCTGCTTCTCCCTCTCCCACTCCTGTTGCTTGTGCTCTCTCTCTCTGTCAAATAAATAAATAAAATCTTAAAAAAAAAAAAAAAAAAGGTTGAGAATCAGTGCTCTAAGATGAGTTCAGCTTATTTATTCATTTTTTTTTAAGAGAGAGAGAAAGAGCTCGAGTGGGGGTGGGTGGAGAGGGACAGAGGGTGAGGGAGAGAGAGAATCTCAAGCCTGACATGGAACCTGACATGGGGCTCAATCTCAAGACCCTGAGATCATGGCCCTGAGATCATGACCTGAGCTGAAATCAAGAGTCAGATGCTTAACCGACTGAGCCATGCAGGCACCCTTGAGTTCAGCTTTTTTTTTTTTTTTTTTTTTAGAGAGAGCCCAAGCTGCAGGGAGAGACAGAGGGAGAAGCAGACTCAGCTGAGCAGGTGACCCAAATATGGGGCTCGATCCCAGGACCTTGGGATCGTGACCCGGGCCAAAGGGAGACGCTTAACTGACTGAGCCACCCAGGTGCCTCTTGAGTTCAGCTTTTAAGTGGTACATTCAACTTTTACCAAGAGAGCATTGCAGGTATTTACAGGTGTTGCTGGAATCCTGGTTCCGAGGCGTGTGGCCTATACCTCTAGATTTCAATCCCAATCCCTGTAGCCTGGGCATCATCGTTTCCTAGTTTTCTTTGGTAGACAATATTTCCCACTCAGCCATGTCACTAGGATTTCTCATGATTGTTCCCCAAGTTACTGTTTCTTCACCGCCGTCTTCCAGTAGTGACAGTCTGATGGCTGAGCACATGAAATCCATCTGCCCTGCTTCAATTCCAGTCTGGGTTCCAGTGTTGAGCAGATGTGACCTTAGGAAAGTTATATGTAAAATTTCCACATCTACATTTCCTCATCCGAAACACAAGGATAATAGTAGTATTCATCCCATAGTGCTGCTGTGATGTTTATGTCATTTATTATATGTAAAGAGCTTATATGTAATTTATATTAGTATATGTGAAGAGCTTAGGAGAATGCCATACATAGTGGATACTCTTAGATGTGTGGGCTATTATTTTTTCCCCTGGGAGCGAAGTCCCAATCTAACCCTTTGTACATACTAGAATAGACATAACAATTTGTTTATAATTCCCAGGTATTTAGCTTCCTAGTAGCTTACTCTTACAGTTCCTTTATTTTCCTTGTGTTTATCTTGCTTAGGCCCTGTAAAAGTTGCGTGTTTTTACAAACTACTAGAAGTTTCCAATCAGAGCATGTAATTACCCTGAGTGCTTTGCTCCTAAATCCATAATAACAAGCTTTTAGTTTGTTTTTTGGAGCTATTGTGCTTAATTAATATTTATGCAGGACTTAGTGAAATCATGAAAATTAACAGATGTCTTTATCTAAACAGGTGGTGAATCTATCAACAATTTTAATAAGAACAGCGATGGTGCAACAGTTCTTTAGATCACTCAGACTTACTACCAGACTCAGAGTCTGGTAAGTATGGTTTCCACATTTACTACCAATCTGGTAAGCACATTGTCAGGCAAATAAACAAGACTCAACATATTTTAAGATATTCACATGAAATATGAACTTTTCATCGTGCATGTAACAAAACTAAAAATAAGTGTGGCATCAGCTCACAAGGGTAATTCTGCTCCATGGAAAGGTCTAGGAATCATGCAGAGTTGGTATGATGACTCTACAGAATCACGAGGGATCCAGGCTTCTTCTATGTCATTGCTCCATCATTCTAACACAAGGCTTTCAGCCTCAAAGTTAAGACATGATCCACAGCGGCTGCTAAAGCTCCAGCCATTATGTCTGTATTCCAGGAAGTAGAAAGAAAAAATAGAAAAAGGATATTACAAGGTCATCTTTAATCTGAATTTACTTCTTGAAAGCATTACTATTCCCATGGGACACCTCGGTTTCTATCCTATTTGGTCAGAACTTAGTCGTATAACTACACCTAGGTACGAAAGATTCTGAGAAATTCACTCTTGTATTTGGGGCTCAGTGTAGGCCCCAAACTAAGATTTTAAGGAGAAAAGGTAAAATACCCTTTGGATGGGCAACTCGCAAACTTAAAATTAACCTTTTATTTTGTTTCTTGGTATATTGTTGATTTTCCTTAGAACTTAAATTTTTAAGATATATTTACTTTCTGTGAAATATTTTTCTATATCCTTTTAAGTCTGTTTATAATTAGTAATTTTTCTGTTTTTCTTTTTTTTTTATTGTCTTCAAATATATTAATGTATAGCACTTGCTTTCAAAAAAATCTGAGAAACTTTCTGTGAAAGTACAGGGGGAAGAGGGTAGTTTATTCTTTCATTCGTCGTAGTTAACAAAAATGTACTAGGTAACTTCTATGTCCCAGGCACTGCTTAAGTGCTGGGAATAAAAGAGTGAGTGACACAAAGTATCAGCCAATAGGGGGCTTATGTATGGATGGGGCAAGATAAAGAATAAAAAAATCTATAACGTAAGGTCGTGTTGTGGTAAATAAAGCCAGGAAGGGACTAGACAGTATTAGATGATGAAGAATGCTATTTTTGACTGAGTGATCAGGGTCAGCCTTCCAGCAAAGAACAGCAATAGAAATGCCCTCAGAGGAAGGTTCTAGAAGGGGCTTGTCCCAGCTGTGCTCAGCAACAGCAAGCAGGGCAAGGCGCCTGGACTTTCAAGGATGGAAAAAGAGATTTGTAGGAGATGAATTGCCTGGGAGAGATCAGAGCCAAGTAGATCAAGAGGAGGGATAATTCCAGCACTTTGAAGAATATAGCTAGCATACTACAGTCGGCGAAGTGAAATAAGAAAGGTAATGCCCGTTTCTGTATTTAATGTTTATTTTTCTTGTCTTCAGGACTCCAGTTATTTAACGATTGCCTACCATGTGTGAGACTCTTCTTAGGTCCAGAAGAGAAAACATGAATATAAAACGTTCCCTGTCCTCAAGGTGCTTCTCTCTGGAGATTTCAGATAAGCTCAGAAAGCTTATAAGCACTCACCTTTGTCCCTATTATCCAGGAAATTTCATTTCTTCATATTCTCTTCTGGTTAGTAGAAACTTTATATACAAAATAAGCCTTAAGACTATAGCTTAGCTCTAAGTTCATTTGTCTTCTCTCTTGAAGACATACAGAAAGCTAAATGCCCCATCCCATTATTGAACCTGTCTTACATCTTTTCCTAAAGGATCCTATATTGTACATGTGTCGAACTTTGTATGCACTGTTTCCTCTGAAGTCAGCACACCCTTCCTCCCTTCTCTGACAAAGTCTTATTCTTCCTTCATAGTATCTCCTTTGAAAGAATTTCCCCCAGCTCTTTCTCACAGAGTTAATTGCTTCTGTCTCTATTTAGTCCCACATTTCCCTCATATGAGGCATCATAGTGTATTAGGATTATATGCTTATACTATTCTTTACCACTAGAATAAAAGTTCCTTAGGAATAGAATGTAATACTTATTTATTATTAAAACCCTGATACCTAGAAAAGTGCCTGGGTTATAGTCACTGTTTCGAAAATATGTTTTGTTACATGAAAAAAAAAAAGCCCCATTAAAGACAAGGCTAATGTTTCTGTTCACAGTGTGAAGTAGATAGAAAATTCACAAATTCTCTTTTGCTTATGTAATCTTTTCTCTCCAAAAATCATTATTTGAGGGGAAGCTTGTAGCCTTTATCACAAGTTATTACTAAATAAAAATGTGTGTGTTTTTATATTCCAATTGAATCTTCTACATAATCTACTGTTTATATCCTTTGAAACATCTAGCGGCTTCACACTTCTGCATATTTCTTGGATTGAATAGGCTTAGATTTAATCTATTTTATTATAGACAGTAGGCACAAGCCTGCTGTGAAACCAGCCACCTTGGGGGAAGCATAAACCCAAGAACAACCTCACATTTATAAATATGTAAGTTTATTTACTAGACCAAAACTCTTCACTAGACTGTGAACTCCTTAAGGATAGGGAGTGTAGCTTACTTCCTCTCACATACCCTGAGCGGAAAACACACACACACACACACCCTGATTTGTAGCATTTGCCTATCTTCTTGAGTACATACTCTCGCCTTGGCTAATTCCAAGCTACCACATTGAAGTCACTGAATGTGATGTTGAGAGAATGCATACAGTTAGTAAGGCATAAGCTGATTCCCACGTACTGGTGTACCATCAGTGAAGGTCTAAATGGGTTTAAGAATTCAAAAGATTCCTGATTTTAAGAAGCTAATATGTCAGGGGCGCCTGGGTGGCTCAGTCGTTAAGTGTCTGCCTTCGGCTCGGGTCATGATCCCAGGGTCCTGGGATCGAGCCCTACATCCGGCTCCCTGCTCCACGGGAAGCCTGCTTCTCCCTCTCCCACTCCCCCTGCTTCTGTTCCCTCTCTCACTGTGTCTCTCTCTGTCAAATAAATAAAATCTTAAAAAAAAAAAAAAGAAGCTAATATGTGAATATAGTACATATTATGTAACGCCTCCAGATGCGACTTGGATACTGGTAATAACATACATTACTATTTCTATACCACAATAAATGAATTTTCACACTAGGACATGTATATAAATACAAAACATAAAAAAGAAGCTCAGTTTTCAGGGCCTTTGTGTGTGTGTGTGTGTAATTTAGAATTGCATAAAAAGTATTGAGACTCTACATTTAAAAATAATAGTACTTCAGTGGAAAACCATTCATCTATAACATATCCACATACCCACCCAGGCTGTTTGCATCTAGTTCTATTCATTGTCTTTGCACCTTATACGTCTCTGTAAATTACAGGTAGCTGGTGGATACACATCTTCTATCTTGTCCAGTTGTATTTCATTTGATTTCCTTTTTCTCAGTGAAAACATCTGGTTGTCTTCATTTGCAATTTAGCTCAACATTCCTTTATTCCACATAATGGTGTAGTATTTTAACTTTGACTTTAAACTGGTGTAACACCTTCTTCTTTTTTTTTTTAATTTTTTTAATTTATTTGACAGAGAGATAGACAGAAGAGCACAAGCAGAGGGAGTGGCAGAGGGAGAGGGAGAAGCAGGCTCTGCACTGAGCAGGGACTCGATCCCAGGACCCTGAAATCATGACCTGAGCTGAAGGCAGATGCTTAACGACTGAGCCACCCAGGCACCCTTTCTCCTTTTTTCTTTTTTTTTTTTTTTTTTTGAAGATTTTATTTATTTATTTGACAGAGAGATAGACAGAAGAGCACAAGCAGAGGGAGTGGCAGAGGGAGAGGGAGAAGCAGGCTCTGCACTGAGCAGGGAACCCGATGCGGGACTCGATCCCAGGACCCTGAGATCATGACCTGAGCCGAAGGCAGACGCTTAACCATCTGAGCCACCCAGGCGCCCGGTGTAACACCTTCTTAGTTCATTCATATCATCCAAACAAAATTAACTCTTGAACATGTATGCATTTTTATATGTCCATGAGAGCCATGATTTTCCTTTTCTTCTGAAAATTTCTTTTAATACAATATAGGGAAGAGATTAGACTTGTTCTAAGAAACCTCTGAGGGCCAAACATGGATCAATGTTGGACTGCAGGAGAGGTATCCCCAGTGTCCAACAGCCTTGCCAGACATTCAGAATTAGGTAACAGTGGCCTGGGTTTCCCTGGGAGATGAATTCCCTTCACTGAGAGCACTCCAAGGGGGCTTGGTGCCTCTGACATATATAAGAAGGTGCTATGGGACTGGATGAAATGCTATCTTTAAAGTTTAACTGAAGTCTAAATCTGTTTTTAATGGTTCTAGCCCCTCATTTGAGTATGAATCAAGTGACAAACACTCAAGGAATCATCAATGACCTAAGATAAGCAAGAGTTTAGAACCCACACGACTATATACAGATAAAGCTGATAAAGTCAGCTGATACTTATTGGTATCTGGGATGACCAATGGATTCATTAAAATTCTTTCTTAGGAGATCAAAAATGTTTTAATTATCAGAAAAGTAGCTGTCACAAATCTTTGGACTCTCTTATCCTGCAAAGCAATGGTGTCTGGCTTTATGCATGACTGTGCTGGCTTCACAATTTCCCACAGCCTAGAAAGCTGCTCTGTGTTTATGTTCTCTCATTCAGAGTTCTCACTTCCACTTCCAAATGAGTCCATTTGCAAGAACATCAAAGGGAAGAGAAGGATCCATTTCAGCTACACCAGCAATTTTGTACAATATATTAAGATTGATCGAGGCTTGGGTAATGAGTTCATGAATATTGGCTATCTTCTGGAACTGAAAAGATTTGGGGCTTGAAAGATTGAGTTGTGTATATAATGGACTACCACCACTGTTTCTTACAAAATAAGGATCTAAGATTTTGTTTTTTTGTTAGTGAGTATGGACATCATCCTCCTATTCCCCAAATTTATACCTCTCACTGGTTGCCTTTAATAGAAAAGTCATTCTTTTTAGAGCCAAATTGAATGAATGTTATTTGTTCAGAATAGGATGAAAGCTAGCAAAATGCAAGTTTGATTCTCCTCCCCACCTCCACATAAACATACTTATGCCCACACATACTAAAACTGAGGATTTGGGTTACTAGAGTGTCCCTCTAAATAGCAAGAATTGACACACATCTCCAACAGACATGGCCTCTGGAACTCTAGGTGGAATTGTATACCCCCAAGTCATTATCATCCACTCACTATTAGGAGGCATAGTCTCCCACATTGAGCATTAAAGAATTACTTAACCTTTCTGAAAAGTGGTAATAAATAATAATTTCTTTCTCTGTCTTACAGGACTGTTGGGATGACTTACCCAACTAATTTTCTCAATTTTTATACCTTTAAATATATTTATTAGATATACTATATGGCAGGCACTACGTTGGTTATTATGGGCTGTATGGTTATTATGGGATATTTATATAAAGATAAATAGCTTTGCCCTTGAGAAACTCTAAGCCCAGAAGAGAAGTTACCATCAGTACATAGTACAGTCAAATTGATTTGAGAGCATAATCCATAAGAAAGATATAAACAAAGTACTGTGCAGGTTTAGAAATGAAAAGATTACTTTTGAACAGAAGAGGTTGTAGGAAGGAGTGGGAGAGATTGTGGATATAAATTTCTTTTAAAAGGAAAAGTCATGTAATACTCCTGTGACTTCCATCCTTCCCTCCATGAGCACCAAGTGTGCTCAGGGTCAACTATTAACATACTTGTAATTTATGGTACTTTCTTGGAAGGAAAACCTACTTAATAAAATAATAAAACCTGATCAACTACTTGTTTGATTGGTTGCCCCTTTATTTTAAACCAGGCCTGCTAGAACGGGGCATCAGATGACTAAGTTTTGATAGGGGTAAGAATGTAGGGAATAGGGAAATGCCTAGACCTTAAAGTGGGGAAATTTCACGTAGTTAAGGAGGGAGGGTAAATATCTAAGTATGTATTGCAAAGTCTGCAAGGGAGAAATAGAATAAAACAACAACTAATTTTATGAACTGCACAGGTTTTTCAAGGTTTTTACTGTAGTCACAATCAGAATTACCAGCTCCTATCCTTCTCATCCTCAAAATTGAATATGCAGTATATATTCTTGATGGGTTTAAGAGACAAACACCAAGGAGTATTGGTATCCTTACCTTGGGCCACTGAAAACTCAACTAGATTGATTTTATTTTAGGGTTAAGAAAGCATTACTGAAAACTGAATTCATGTGTAATTCATTCTGATGACTCCTGATCTGTGGGTCATACACCAATTATCACGCCATAACTTTTTATTTTCCTGAGGTAAAACAAAAGCCCTCCAGTTGCCTCTTCTGGACCAATAGACACTGTATCCTCAGACATTACCTTAAGGAAGTCTTTTGACAAAGCTAAATTCAAGCCCTAAGGCTCAAAGCCCTCTATAAAGGCCAGGGAAGGCTGAACATGCAGGAGAGAAAGTTTTGTTTAGTATTTTAAAGGATGTGTAAAATATTAGGTTTATTCCATTTGGACCCCTAAGGCAGAACCAGAGTTGGTGGGTAGAATTCATAATGATCATGAATGAGGTTCCTTGTAAGGGAGAGTTATCTAAGGTGAAGGATGATCAAGGGGTAAATGGCTGTCCAAGGAGGTGTTTGGGACCCTTGCTCATCATTAGATAGTTTCAAGCATGAGAAGGGTTAACACATCAAAGCAAAAACTGTACTAGCCAAAGTTAATCAGACAGTGAAGACTTTATTCAAGGCTATTGCAATAAGGACCAGAGGCCACAACTAAGTCTAAACTCATCTCCACTGAAGAAGAAGGGGTAAGTTTTTTTTAAGGACTCATGTGAGCTAATGAAAAGGCCCTGGGGGTTGTTAGGGAAAAGTCATGGACCTGTGTTTGCTAATTGGCTTTACCCAAAGGAAAAATAAACTTCTCACATCTTTATGACAGGAGGTCCCCTTTTGCACCTTGGAGCAAGGCACTCACCAAAGTTAGGTTTCTACCTTCCTGGTGAAATTGGGAGATTAGGGTACTACCTCCTTTGCTGGATACATTTCAAAGAGATGGTTCCCAGATCCTTGAGAAAGATATCCCTGGGTTGTGAAACTGGAAAGAGGCTTTTGAAAAAAAGATTTACATGTCAAAGGGGCCCAAGAAGAGATTTGTAATTACAAGTTTTCTGAAGTAAATGCTGTAAGAAAAAGGTGTGAAGGAGTCAGGAAGAAACCTGTCTAAAATTGAGTCAAGACTAAGGCCATCTCGGTCAAACACATGGTAGGGACACTATAACTGGAAGTCAAGAACAGAATGTGTGGGTAGAAAGATTATTATTAAAATATTTTACAAGTCTGAAGTTTCCTGTGTCCTAAGTTTAGCTAGAAAGATCAGGACGAGGGGGTTCCCAAGGAATTTCACTCATTTGGATAAAAATCCCCATTCCTTCATTGAGCCCCAATTATTTCTCATTTTCTATTTGTAGAATCCAGAGATTTAAAATTTTATCTCTTTGCAGCTGTACTCATCAACATTAGGTAGAAATGTTTGGTGGTGCCTCCAATAAAGAATTACTAACTTCTACTTTTAGTGACAAACGAACTCATGTTGTTAGGGAAACCCAGGAATTATGGAGCTAATGAAATCCGGGAAACCCACTACCCTCTTAGGACGCCTGAATGGAAGAAGGAATTGTAAATACCAACAAAACCTGTACACTACTGTTTAAGACCTTTGGTGATTAGAGGGGAGGAAAATGTCACTAGAGCATTTATTCTGTTCTTAATGAGGCTTTTTGGATATTGTTTGGAGTTCCTGTTATCATATTGTGTGGTTCTTTGTTGTGTATTGATATTCATGGAGTTGCTGCCTCTAAACTCACAACATATTCAGATCATTTCAGACTGACTGGAATCCAGGGCGGGTAAACTCTGGTTCTTTAAGGGAGCCACAGATAAGGATACCCAGTGGCAGGGGGATGATTGAATTTGCCAGCGAGGGTTGCTAAGGTAGGGGGCATTTTCAAATATGACAGTGGCTAGGATTTCCCTAGAGAGTGCACTTGGGCCTAGCATGTGAATCAGTGTTTAAATGATACTATTTTTAGAATGATTTGCAAAGAAGGACGAAAAAGTAAATAAATGATTTCATAATTAATACTGTGAGTGTGAATCATTCAAGACCCATTTGTCTTTGTGGGAAAAGCGGCTGGACCTTTGCTGGTGTTCTGCTGTAGACTGCTAGGCTAAGGGGGAAATGATCCCAGAGAAAAGCAGTGAATTTGCCTAACAGCCTCCCCATTAAATGGTCAGGCTTTGATCATTACCCTTAATAGCTTCGCCCCCTCCCTTCAGCCACCGAGCGCTATGGGCAGGGTTTCAGATTGCTCCCCTTCTGATCCCATAATTGGAATTGATAACTGACCATCATACGGGAGCTGAGGACATTTGTCAAATGCCGTCCGTCACGCTTACAGAGTCAGAATTGGCCCCTCCTCTATTGGGGGAAATTAAGCAGAGTTTTAGAATCTGGAGCCTCTGAGCTTGGTCTGGCCCAACTCACTCATTTTACACAAAGGGAAATGAGGTCCAGAAAGGTTCTGTGACCTGCCTGTGGTGGTATAATTTGTTGGGCACAGAGGGAGAGTTACAACTCAGATGTTCTCTCTCTGCCTGGCTTTGCCTCCAACTGACACCATTTCTTCCTGATTGAATAATTTTCTCAAGGTTAGGGGAGAGGTTGGGGCTGATTTGTGAATGGAAACACAGTTGTTAATCAGTTATTCTTTTCAAAACACTGCGTTCTTTGGACAGCCTCCCTGTGGCCAGTCTGCTGCGGAGTCCCTTTTTGTAGTAATCAACCAGACGCCCTCAGAGGAAGGCTGTTTAGGTACTATATTGAATAAGCATTTCCCACACTTTGTTTTCCTTAATGAGCCAACCGCTCTATGCCCACCTAGATCTATTATATGTATGAGCAGATGAGAGCCAGAGGTGTTAAACGCCTTGCCCATAACCACACAGCTCATAAGTGCCGGAAGTTGTATTTGAACAAAGATCTTGGTGATTCTAACACCCGGGGCCTTAGCCAATATTCACTGCTAATTTGGCCTCCTGACCATCCTCATCTGAACAGTCTATGTAACTAAATGCAAGGGATGATTCAACTGTTTGCAGTGAGGGCTCTGTGAGGTAGCATTTCCTGCCTGGTGACTTCCACCTTTCTTTCTATCCTTCCCAACCTCTCTGGTATTTCAGCCTACATTTGATTCCCCCCTCCTTGTCACTATGGAGACAAACACTTATCCTATAATCATCACTAAATTCAGGAACTGATTTTCCTCTACTCCTAGTTATGCATCCTTAAAGCAGTTATTGTTCAAAATGGACATCTGAGTGTTTGTGGGGGTTCTTTAGGTCATACTCACATTTGTGCTTCTGTGGGCTCTGGGGACCTCATTGACCCTTTGAGAAGGAAGCCACCAGGACAGGAGTGGAACTGCCGAATTGAAGGCGTCAGCTCCCACCACTGAGGGAAAACAAAACAAAGCAAAAAAAAAAAAAAAAAAAAACACTCCTCTCTATTCCAATCTGGTTGGGAAGATAAAAGTGCAAGTCTTCTTTTCTTTGAAGTTGGAGGAAAGATTTGTTTACTTTTATTGCTGTATCCAGTAAGACTAATGCATTTCCTTTGGATGTGGGGGGAGTTGCTTTAAAAAAAATAGTGAGCAAGTCAGTGAAAGAATGACAGACAGATGACTAGGAGAGAAGCAAGAATTTCACAGATGGATGTTTTGAAATATTTCATTTGCAAACTGAACTGTAAAGAAAATGAGGTTGGTCCTAGTAAGCAACTCCCACTGCCAAGTATGAGGTCCAAGGCTCAGGCTGCCAAGTTCAGCCTAGTTGGTGTGTGCTTTCTACCTCGTGTGCCCTTGGGATGGGATGCAGTGGTGTGGGGTGTGGCTACACGTTTGCATGGCTGGAATCAACACATCTCTCTCTCTTTCTCTCTCATTCTCTCCCCTTCTCCTGCACTCTGATGCACACATCACAGAAATGTACACACCACACTCCTGTCCAGCTTATCTCCTAAGTTTACTTTCAGCTGGCTGTTTCACGGACAGCATACGTTTTCAGGAATGGCTATAGTTTGGTAGAAGAACCAACAAAAAGGTATGAGCCTCAGGAGCACGGGTTTAGCAATGGAGCTACATCTGGCCAACCAAGGGTCCCGTGGTATTTGTTCATGCTTATCAAAATAGTGGAAGACAGTTTGCAAAGCTAGAATTTTTATTGTTAAAAGTTATTTTAGGAATTTTAATTGTCAAGCAGGGAACATTGGGTCAGCATGGAAAGATCAAAGTCCACAAAGGCAGTGGGTCCTGAGATCTAATTTTGTCGGCGGTATTTCTAGCCATGTGGCAATGGGTCAATTACTCTCTCAACGTTTGCTTTCTCATTTCCAGGGAAATCACACCGACTTCTCGAGGTTCCAGGGCAGGTTAAACGGAACATTTCTGTGGTCATCTAGCTGGACATTGGAGGCTGATTTTCATATTCTGTCATTCTTATACTTTCTACAAGAAAATTTCCCATAAGGGAAACTAGTTGGGTGGCAAATAGGTTAACGGGTTAAAAAAAGAAAGAGAATCCGATGAATTTTGGCAATCTTAAAAGGATGGTATGATTAAGCTCTAAAAAACTTAATATCCCTGTAAAATGACCAGTCAATTTCCATCCCACTAGGTAAGGTATTCTCTTCCCTAATTACTCACTCAAGCTCAATTAAGGAAGAAAAAGGGAATCCTTTAAAAATAAGTCTATTGTGGGTGCCTGGGTGGCTCAGATGGTTAAGCGTCTGCCTTCGGCTCAGGTCATGATCCCAGGGTCCTGGGATCGAGTCCCGCATCGGGCTCTCTGCTCCTTGGGAGCCTGCTTCTCCCTCTGCCTCTCTCTCTCTGTCTCTCATGAATAAATAAATAAAATCTTTAAAAAAAAAAATTAAAAAAAAATAAAAATAAGTCTATTGAATCACTTTGTAGCTCAAAGCCCAATGGTCCATTTCAATCTGGGCAAAAGCCTTATTTTTAATGATGGTCCCACAAGGCCCTATGCAGTTGGACCCCATTTCTTTATCAGCCAAAACAAAAGTAACACCTTGCCCTCAACTTTCAACTCCCTGGCCACAAGACTGTTCTTTCCCCATGTCGGGTAAGCTCCTGCCTTAGAACCTTCACACTTGCCTTTCAACTGCCTCAATAATTATCTCCCACATATCCACAAAGTATACTCCATTGCCGTCTGGGGAGATTTCTGCAGAAAGTAATCCTATCCACAATTTATATTTCTATAACTCATCAGTTATGAGAGGGTCCATTTCTGAACTTGTGCCCCAATTCTGAAGCCCCCTCTAGCTCCGTTTGCTACCCAGGCACAAAACAGCATCTATTTAGAAAGCTTGCTGAATGAGCAGGCTGGAAGAATGTAAATACATGTAGAATTATTCCATATTTCAGAGCCAGAAAGGCCTATGGACACGGATGGGCGCACATGATAAATCAGAACTGGCATAAATCTTAACCTAGAATTGGAATTTAAAACTGAATTTTATTTGAGCTTCAAAATGGACTTTCTTGAACTCTCTCAAGGGAATAAATAAATAAATATAAAAATTGATTACGTGCCATGGTGCATCTTGACATGTAGATTGGGGAAATTTGCATTGATATTATAAAGAAAGAATATTTGTGGAGGTTCTATCTCATAACAATTGTTAATCGAGTAAGGAAAGTAATTGAATCGTTGAGCTCAGATTTCCACTAATTCAAGTGTGTAATGGAATTGTGGTGGTGGATCTCTGCTGAAAATAGATGGCTGCAGATTTATGAGTTAGAGTCAGACCTTACTCTTCTCACAGTAAGTCTGTAGATAGATGATCTGTGGGATATATGAGTGTGTCTATCTCTGGATTTATTTCTTTATTTATTTGTAACCAAAGCACAAGGACATGTAATTATACATTTTTTTAAAATTTTCCTTTTTTTTTTTGAAGGGGGGGAGGGGGAGAGGGAGAGAGAGACTATCTTAAGCAGGCTCCACCCCGAATGCAGAACCCCATGCAGGGCTCAATCTCACCACTCTGAGATCATGGCCTGAGCTGAAATCAGGAGTTGGGCTCTTAACTAACTGAGCCACCAACCCAGGCGCCCCTGTAATTACAAATTTTTAACACCTGCTCCTCCTCTCTTCTTTTCTTCCTTCCTTCTCTCACTGATCCGATTATCCATTCAATGAGTAAATGATACCTGTTATGGAAAACCCTTCCGGATCCTCACCTGTAGCCACCACTTCCTCCTCTACATGAATTTGTTCCCCATTTCCCACTTTTTTTTTTTAAAGATTTTATTTATTTATTTGAGAGAGAGAATGAGAGAGCACATGAGAGGGGGGAGGGTCAGAGGGAGAAGCAGGCTCCCCGCTGAGCAGGGAGCCCGATGCGGGACTCGATCCCGGGACTCCAGGATCATGACCTGAGCCGAAGGCAGTCGCTTAACCAACTGAGCCACCCAGGCGCCCCCCGCCATTTTCCACTTATCATAATTCATTGAAAGTGCTGATAAAGTAATTGTCTCATTCTTTTTTTTTTTTAAAGATTTTATTTATTTATTTATTTGACAGAGAGACACAGCGAGAGAGGGAACACAAGCAGGGGGAGTGGGAGAGGGAGAAGCAGGCTTCCCACTGAGCAGCCCCATGTGGGGCTCCATCCCAGGACCTTGAGATCATGACCTGAGCTGAAGGCAGATGCTTAATGACTGAGCCACCCAGGTGCCCAGTAATTGTCTCAGTCTTATTAAATATAAGTTACATAAGAACAGTAAACATGGGGCACCTGGATGGCTCGGTCAGTTAAGCGGCTGACTCTTCATTATGGCTCAGGTCAAGAACTCAGGGTCCTGGGGTCAAGAACTCAGGGTCCTAGGATCTCGAGCCCTGTGTCAGGCTCCACACTCAGCAGGGAGTCTGCTTCAGGATTCTTGCTCTCCCTGTGCCCCTCCCCCTACTCACTCCAGTATGCTCTCTCTCTAAAATAAATAAATCTTTAAAAAAAAATGGAATAGTAAACATGTCTACCTTGTTCACTATTGTATTTTGAAGTAATTAGCATAGTATTTGGTATATAATAGGTGCTTAATAATATTTGCTTAATAATATTTGCTTGATGAATGGATGAATTGACCCAGTATTGACTAGTTACGAAACACTGTGTAGGGTCCTAAAACTCAATATCAGAAATAGTTTTAGTCTCCCAGGAGCTTGCAATCTTGTCATGGAGGTAAAACACATTCTCCTAGCAGAGTCGGATGCAGGAGATTATGAGGAACAAAACAATTGCTAAAATCAGTGTTGTTCGAATTCAAAGATGAGCCAGAGCCTGTGGGCTCTTCCACGGGGGATGATAGAATTTAAATGGAAAGAATGGGAAAATGTGGTGGAGCAGCAAGAATTATGTGCAGGTCATAATGGACAGTGGCCTGATGCAGAAAATTGTGGCAAAAAAATTGGGATTAGAGGGTAGATCCGATCTGTGCAAAGTTGTAAACATGAGCTGAGCTGTGGAAGCCTTGGTCATTTCTGAGCCAGAAAGGGGTATGATGGAATCACCCTTTTAAAAAGATTAATATTTGGCCACTGAGTGCAGCATGGATTATCTGTTGCTAAATAAAGTACATTTTTGTGTGAACCCATGAATTGATACGGTAGGTGAGTGCCAGTCTGATTAATTATAAACTCCCATGGGTCAGATAAGCAGGTGAATGAAGGGGGCTAATCTTGAGGTTAGCAAAATTTATGAAGTGTTGCACTTGAGAGAGTTATTAGTGCAGAAGCTTCAGTGGATGCAACATTAATTTTTCAAGCAGAAGTAAACTTCTCCATCAATCCTATAGTTTGTGTTTCTGAGAGGCTAATAGAATATAAAAGAGTGTCTGGCTCTGGATTAGGTGAGTTATTTTGTTATTATTTATTATTTTGTTTAACTTTTTGGTGTGGGTGGGGGTAGGACATATTTTTAATCCTTTCAATATTCCAATCCTGTCTGTTGGAGTCCAGTTTGACACAATAGAAAAAAACACAGGCTTCAAGGCCAGTTATCCCTGGATTTTAATGACAATACTGTCGTCATTGGTGGCCTTGGCTAAACTACAACTTTAGCCCATTTTGCCACGGTGAATACCCTCCCAGGGTCATTTTGAGGATTGTAATTAGATTAGGATATATAGAGTAATTAGCCTTTTAAAAACTCTTTCCCAGCTTTATTGAGATATTGTTGACTTAGAGCATGTAAGTTTAAGGTATATGGTGCAGTGATTAGATACATGTATATATCATAAACTGATTACCACAATAAGATTAATTAACATCTCCCTCTCTTTACATAATTGTAATTTGTGTGTGTGTGTGTGTGTGTGTGTGTGATGATAACATTTAAGATCTACTTTTTTTTTTTTTAAAGATTTTATTTATTTATTTGACAGACAGAGATAGCGAGAGCAGGAACACAAGCAGCAGGAGTGGGAGAGGGAGAGCAGGCTTCCCGCCGAGGAGGGAACCCGATGTGGGACTTGATCCCAGGACCCTGGGATCATGACCTGAGCCGAAGGCAGATGTCTAACTGACTGAGCCACCCAGGCGCCCTAAGATCTACTTCTTAAAAACTTTCAATATAGGGTGCCTGGGTGGCTCAGTTGGTTAAGTGTCTGCCTTTGGCTTAGGTCATGGTCCCAGGGTCCTGGAATCGAGTCCCGTGTCAGGCTCCCTGCTCAGTGGGGAGCCTGCTTCTCCCTCTGCCTGCTGCTCCCCCTCCTTGCATGCTGTCAAATTAATAAATTAAAAAAAACCTTAAAAAATAACACATTTCAAGTATATAATACAGTAATTTTTTAAAAAGATTTTATTTATTTATTTGACAGAGCGAGAGAGCACAAACGGGGAGCTGGAGAAGGAGAGGGAGAAGCAGGCTCCCCACAGAGCAGGGAGCCCGATGCAGGGCTCGATCCTAGGACCCCGGGATCATGACCTGAGCTGAAGGCAGACACTTAACCATCTGAGCCACCCAGGTGCCCCTATAATACAGTAATGTTAATTTTAGTCACCATGCTGTGCAAAACAATGGCATATTTAAAATAACACAATGTCCCTCAACTTATTGGTCAAATTAGAGTGTTTCTGTACTACAAAATGTTATTCATTTATTTAGAAAATTAGAGTAGATAAATTTTTAGAAAGATGTTCAAGCCCTTTTAACCTAATTTTAATGACAGTTAAAATTTACCTGTTATAGGGGTGCCTGGGTGGCTCAGTTGTTAAGCGTCTGCCTTTGGCTCAGGTCATGATCCCAGGGTCCTGGGATCGAGCCCTGCATCGGGCTCCCTGCTCCACGGGAAGCCTGCTTCTCCCTCTCCCACTCTGCCTGCTTGTGTTCCCTCTCTTGCTGTCTCTCTCTGTCAAATAAATAAATAAAATCTTAAAAAAAAAAAATTTACCTGCTGTATGTCAGAAGCTGTGTTCAGAGTCCAAATCTATGATCTCATTTAATCGAATGGGTACTTCAAAAAAAGCAAAGTCCTAGATCTACTCCAGCCCACCCCAGGAGAAATGTACCCCACAATGAGCATTGTGTTTTGTTTTCTTACTTATTTTGCATATTTGTGCATACATGAATATAGGTGGTGTGTGTGTGTGTGTTTGTGCAAGGGAGAGAAATGAAAGTTGGGTTAAGGCTGGAAAGTAGGTTACAAGTTAGTGTGATCACCAAGAGGCTCAGTTCAGATCAACTCATAAGCAGACCTACACAGCGCAATGGGTTTTGCTTTTGGTTTTCCTTTTTATTTCTTTGCCCGGCCCAGAATGGTACTGGCTGGTTTTCCTTCACTGTCCAGCTGGTTTGAGACTGGCTTCTCTAATTGGATCACAAATTCTATAGAATTAGTATATCTGTTCCCTGAGGGTTTTATTTCTTTATGTCCCAGGTTTTCATTTTTGTTTGGTTCATCTTTTTTTTCCCCCTGTAGTGTCTGTGCTAAATCTTTACTAAGCTTTTCTTGTCAAAGCCTTAGTTCACTTGCTTGCTCAGTTCTTATCCATACCAAGTAAAAAGCTCCTGCTAGACATAGTTTAGTTTGCAATGCATTCCAAAATTCTGGGTTAAAAAAAAAGAAAGAGAAAAAGAAAAGAAAGAAACTGCCTTCTGAAAAGCTTTGGGATTCTTTAAGCTTTATGATACCCATGGTTCAAGCAAAGTGTCTTTAGCCAAAATATAAATTCACTTTTATGTAGGACACTATATAGATTTTTACTAAAGTATATCGGGAATTCCATTTGTGGTGATTTTTGACAAATTGCCCAGCATTATAAATGCTTCATGTCTCCATGTTGTGGCTTTGTTCTTTGTCTTTTAGAGAAGTTCTAAGAAATTGTATATATATTTGGACATTCTAATCAATTTACTTTGTCCTCTGAAACTCAAGGAAATCTTATGACTCTCTATGATTCTTGGAATAGTCCACATCCTGATATGGTCAACATCTTCCAGATTCATCATTGTGTCCATGTAGTGTTACCATAAACCCATATTTAAATATGAAATGATTCACAGATTTATGTAACTCTTATGGAATTTTATACTTAAAAATCAAGAATGACTTTAGGGAATATATAAACTCTGAATAGCACATCCTGAATGCCAACTCTGATTGATAAGATGTGATTACCTAAGTTGCTTTGAAGAGGAGGACTCTTGACTGCATCCAGCTCCAGTAATCACTTAGTGATGTGGTGATGGGACAGGTGTGGGGACTTCTGCAGTCATGTCAAGGATTTTAGAGTTGTCCCCTTTTTAAAAGGAAAAAAAAAAAAAAAAACTGAGGCACAAGAGAATGTCTGTGACTTGCCAGTTTGGAGTGTGGTGTAATTGTGTGTTTCCAGTGCGGATGTGAGAAGATGAAACATCTATTTTGAAAGTAGAATTCAATTGGGGAAGGTGAAGAGAAACAGGGAAGCAATTCCTTGGTGAAATCATGTAAGTTTGGGTCTCTTTATTCTCACTTTGGTGTGTGAGGCTGATTATGGGAGGTGGTCAAGCAGCTGGCTTGGTGTCAGGTTAAGCTACGTTCAAATTCTGGTTCCCACCTCTCTGAGCCCTTTTCCCCTCAACTCTTAAGATGAAATATTGGGTTGATGGATGGGATCATATGTTGATTGACATGTTCAGCTGCTTGACATAGAGCTAAAAATGGGTGTGAATAATCGTTCAATAGTTGCAACTGTTGTGTTCCCTGGCTAGATCAGGGAACTAAATGAACTAATTTTGACCAAATGAAAGACTTCATGAATCTGCAAACATGGCAAGCTTCCTTTGATGTAGCTCTTCCCTTCATAGAAATGGGGGTGGGGTGGCTTTGGAAAATGCTTTGAAATGCAGTTTTCAGCAGGCTACAAAAAATGATATAGAAATGAAATGTAGCTTTCCTATTTTTATCATCACGTTTTTTTCTTTGTCTACTGTACCCTGGTTCTCTAAGGCTCGTTGTTTGACCGTAACTATTACCTTATTCAAGGTAATTCTTACTTTCTAGATTACATCCCCAGGCAAAATCTTTTCATATTTTAATGACTTCATTAGAATCTCCCTCCCCCTTTTTCTTCAGGAATCCTCACTTATAGGAAAATCTGTGTTTAAAGTATATCTAAGCAAGAAGGTGACTTTTCAGGTTCATGTTCTAATTGATGATACAAACTGCTAATTAAATGCATCTGTGTCTAATCAAAACATATCTAGAATTAAACAGTGCATCTGTGCGCCGGGGGAACCACATGCTAGGGTTGATTGGTAATGGCATAAGGACATAATTTGTCCTTCGTCCAGTGGTTCCCAAATCTGTCAGAACCTCAGAATCAGCTGGAGGAGCTTTTAAAAATCATTGCAATATTCCCTCTGCCCCACCTCCAAAACTAGTACCCTAAAAAAAAATTGAATGATTTTTTTTTTAAACTCCTAAACAAAAGGCTGATGACCACATCAGCTAGGATAGGAAACTATAGGGTCTAGATTTGAGGCATAGTTTGATGAAGTGGAAACAAGACCTGGCTAGGTCCAGAGTTCTTCATTTGCCTCTAAATTCTCTCATTGTCCTCAAAATTCCATTTGAGTTCTGCTTGTTACATCTTTCCTGTCATCCCCGTGGGGTTTTGTAGCCCGCTGAACACTACAGCTGTTTTTATTTAAACGGAAAAGACAGGTGAGTCTTTGGCTTTGTTCCAATGGTTGGGGAGTGCGAAGGTTTCATTTAATATATTCTGCTTCCTGGAAATGTCACTTATTGTCATTTTTTGCATGACCATGAAAATTTGGTAGATTCCACGTGGAACAGGGACTGGTTCTTGTCAATGACAGGAATATTATAACATGGTGCATTTTGAATAGCATTTCTGTTTAACAAGTTAACTGATATTGCTCAATTTTATCCTCATGGATTGCATTTTATTATAAAAAATATTTCCCTAGTGTTCCTACTTAGGGTCCTTTCTACCCCTAAAGACAATCCTGCTCTCAAATTGGCATATAGAGTCAAATGATCACTAGAGACCTCATAGAAGCAAAACAGAATTTACTTATTTAAGATTTTATTTATTTATTTGACAGAGAGAGAGACAGCGAGAGAGGGAACACAAGCAGGGGAGTGGAAGAGGGAGAAGCAGGCTTTCCACTGAGCAAGGAGCCCGATGTGGGGTTTGATCCCAGGAACCTGGGATCATGACCTGAGTCGAAGGCAGACGCTTAACGACTGAGCCACCCAGGTGCCCCAAAGCAAAACAGAATTTAAGTCTGCATTTGTTATCTCTTGTTTCTCTCCCTGCTTTTTCAAGTTTTACGGTTTGATCTTTTTGCCAGTTTCCCTTCCGGATGTTATTTAAACTTGCCTCCCATCATGTGATATGCCAGGTCTCCTACTAAGTACGTCCCTCCATTATCTCACCTCTCTTCATCGAGGGCTATGAAGAAGGTATTATGATTCCTCTTTTCTACACTTCAGGAAACTGAGACCCACTATGATAAGCAGTTTGTCAAACCAAATAGCAGTATGAACCCAAGCCCCCCGAACCAGAAAACCCATGCAGAGCTATGATATGTTTTTGTCTGAGGGTATTTGCCTGAGGCAAAACCAATGGTTTACCCTAGTAGGTAAAGAACCAGGATTTTAAAACCAGTTGGCCATAATTGAAGACAAAGAATGATTAGGAAATAGTTTTGTTTTTTTTTTAAGTCCTTACCAGATACTATTAAAAGGAAAAATGAATGAGGAACAAAGAAATCACATCTTTTTATCCTTACTAGATTGCACCAGAAATGGAAAGAACTGAGTTTACAGGTGGGTGACCTAAATCTGAGGCCCCAAGCACATGAATACACACCTGGCCTAGATCCAGAAGGAGAGGAATAAACATGCTGGTTTTGTTGACACACAGTTACCTTTTCCCATTACATAATAAATTTTCCCCAATGCAAGAACATTTAAGAGATTGAAAAAAAGCCTTCATGACTGTTTGGGGTAATTTAATGCCAAAATTTATTCCTTGGAGAAGTTACGAATCAATCGAATATCAAAGACTTGTGCAGGTGTGCACAAAGAAAGCTTTCATGTCAGCTATTTTTGCATCCTTTTCATTTCATATCATCAAGGTCCACTTTGAAACTTCTTTCCAGGAATCAGGACCACAATGTGTATTTGGAATTGGATGTAGATGTATTTTTTTTTCCTCTCTGCGGTTAGTAGCTCCCCGGTTTGTAGAGCACGAGAAAGAATCTTGCTGCCTTCTGTACCAGTTTTGAACAGAGCAAATGCTGCTATGATTTAAATCTTTTGTGTTCCAATCTTTTGAAACCATAAAAATGATAACAGTAAAAGTGTACATGAATAGAAATGCACAAGGTAGAAGAATGATGTCGCTAATACAGTAAAATGTCTTTACATACTAAGAAATAGTTTGTATTTCTCTTTATGTTTTTGGTAATAGAACCTCTGTGGACGTTCATCCTGATTTTACTAAAAAATCCCATTACTCGATGCCAAATATATTATGTTCACATGGGTCCTCTCCAGTCAAATCTATAAGGACAGTCACTGAAATGTAGAGAGAGGTATAGAATAAATCTTTTGCAAGTACAATGTAGGGTTTTAGGACCACAAAGAAGTCAGAATTTCAATTTGCTTTTTATAACCAAGATCTTTGCTTTTAAAAAATAACTCAAGGTTCAATTGGAGAAAAGATGCCATTTGAATTCTTGGCAGTAGTACATCTTCACTATTTTGATACTGACTAAATTGGCTACTTAGTGCTTCGGGCTAGATTCTTCCATCTTTCTTTAGGACTTTTCCCTTTAAAAGAGTCATCTAATTAGTTGTTTTACACTGTGCTGTGGGCAATAGATCTTTACACCTATGCGTTGCACCCTAAGGTAAGATTCTTGAATATTCCCTCTTTCCTTTTTCCTTCCCCCCTTCCCTCTCTCCTTCCCTCCCTTCCCCTCTCTTTACACACACACACACACACTCACACATACACACAAGCACTCTTTTCCCCTCACTCCCTCCCTCATGCATTTTTCCCCCTAAAGGCTGATTTCTGGAGTGAGAGTGGGAGCTTTGCATCTCTTCTCTACAGGGTATTGATTGTAAAACTCCTTCATCTATGAAAGTCATTTGGAACCTCTACTCAACCAAGTGATGGAGGACGTGACTTTGCCCTCCAGGAGGTAGCAGCATGCCTATGGGGAGGGCACAGGGAGTGAAGGCAGGTGAAAACATCTGACTTGGAAGAGCCCCTTCCCTTCTTTTTGCCTCATGTTCCTTGTGTGTATACCTCAAAGCCGAGCTGGGCTGGTGAATCTCCAGGGTCCTTCTCAGTGGTGCCAATATCCATGGTGCTTGCAACTGGGCTGCTCCTTTTCAAGAGAAGATCCGAGGCAGCCGTGTGGGCGGAGGAGGGATAGAAGAAGGCACTGCAGTTGTCCCTGTCTGATAACCCGGAAGTTGGAACTGGTCTAAGGAGGGCTGTCAATCCAAATACCTACACACAGAGCAGATCCAATAGAAATGCATGTATCTAACATCTGTAGCTAAGAACATTGATTCAGTAGCTAAAAAAAAAAGAACCAAAGAAACCCAACTCCCGAAAGACATTTCACCTTGAAGTGTTCTCATCTGCAGCAGAGTGTGCCTCGGCTACTCGGGAGCAGTGCTAAGAGTTCAGATGTAATTTTGCATTTGGCACAGAGCCAGCCATCAAAGCCAAGAGAGAAGTCAGGGTTCAGGCTTCCTTAGGCTTCCCCCACCACCCCCACTGCTGAGTGGCTGGCTTTTTTTTTCCCCCCAGACGGGGAATGATGATCCGATTTGAGCCCCAGGCAGTCACGGCAGCTCCTTTGTCGGCTTCCCTGCTTGGCAGAGGCTTGCTGAGGCTTGACTGAAATGTGTAGTGGCAGCAGTCACCGCCATCCCTCTGGCACAGCCCTGCCACTCTTGAGCCACTGAGGGCATCCTGTGCAAAACGCTTCCTGACAGAGGGGCCACTGCCACACGGAGAGATCAAGTGGCAGGTGCATGGGGGTGGAGGATCTGCTTAAAGGAGGAAGCTGCATCTGTCCGTCAGCATCTTTTCCTCCTGGAGCCCTGAACACGGAAATGTCAGAGTGAGGTGGGCCTTCAGGAAACCTACTTTTCCTTGGCAATGACGTGCATGCATCGCATGGACATGAGGTCATCTAGTGCATCATGAGGCTGAGCCTGACTGCCCAGGGTCCTTGTGCCACTGGCAGAGCAAAGATTGCATTGGAAGAGGAAAACATAAAGGTGACAGTGATTCATAGACTCCAGCCTCATAGCTTCGGGGTGACAGATCAGAAGGGGCATCCTAAGGCCTCCAGCTGCAGGAGAGACTGTAAGCAAATGCTTTGTGCTTTGTTTTCCACAGAATCAACTATATCCAATTCAGGGAGATTTGGTCTGGGAAGGAGATGGGAGCAGGAGTGATGAACACCCTTGTCATGTCCCATTCTTTATCCATCCAGTGTATGTGTGTCATTCTTCTCCCTCGCGTCCTTGTTGGGAGAGAAAAACAGAGATATTCCCAGACACTCAGAGAAATAAGAGCAGCATTAAGCAAAATTGTGAAATAGGATAAATCTGTCCTAGGACATTCTAAACTTCCTGTTTTATGTCTTTGATTGCTAGTGTATGCATTTATTCACTTATTCAAACATCCGTTAATTCATTCAGCAAATTGTAGCTGAGCATCTAGTATGGGGTAGATCTAGTCTAGAAGACTGAACAAGAATCAGCCAGGTCACTGCCTTCCTAGAGGTTCTTATAAACAAGTAAATACATAAACAAGCTAAATCCAGATTGCCGGAAGTGCCACATAAGAAATAAATGGGCTGAAATGGGAACTGGGAGCTGGGGGCTGTAGGGGAAGGGAAGCTGCTTGGCACTGGGGTGGTGGAGGAGGCTTCTGTAAGGACAGTGAAGGACTGAGATAGAACAGTGAGCTACCAAGGGAAGAAGGAGGGGATGGGGAAGAACATTCCAGGCTCCTCGGTGTTATCATATTCTCTGATGCCTAGACTTTTGATGATGTTCCTCCTTCCAACCTTACACCGGACTTCAGGTGGCCAATTTTGTCTCCCTGACTTGCTAACTGTGTTACCTCGGGCAAGTTTCTTCACCTCTCATGTGCTCTTTCTTGGTCTGAAAAATGGGGATAATAGAAGCTCTTAGCTACACATTGAGGCTTATTTCAGTATAAAATGAAAAACTAGCACAGGGCCTGTCACTTTGTAGGAGCTCAACAAATCTTTGTTCTCCTTTTCACTCTTCCCTTCCTGTCTGCCTCACCTACATAAATTCAAATTCCTAACTGAAGTGTCATTTGCAACTCTTCCTAGAGATAATTATCTTTTAGGATGGTTAAGATGGTGCAATGTTGGTCCTCTGTCTGGGAAAGGTTGAGGTTGGGGGTGGGGTGATCCAGAAACCTTTCTTGGGCTCTTGAAGTTGAACTTTGTTGACAGTAGCCTACAGTTTATGTAAAGCACTGGAAGCTGGAAATCATGGTTTTCAGTCCCATCATCCTTTGTCTTTGGGTAATTAAGGTCAAGGTGCCTCATTCTTGCTTGGGAAAATGGAAGTATTGAAGGACAGCCTTTTCTTATAGTGGCTTCCCAGTCTCCTTGTTGGGTCCCTTTCTCCATCTCCACAGTCACTCTGCCCCTCCTGGAAGTGCCCACATTGTGTCCCATCGCTGTCCCCAGCTGGCTATCAACCGAGGTGCTAGCTGGCAACAGATTCTCACGGAGTTTCCCCAGTAGGGTTTTACACCTGTCATGGAACTTGTTTAAAACTCACTTTGCACAATTTATTTAAATTTTATTGTGTGAAAGATTCTCTCCTGGGATGAATTGGGATTTGTAATAGCAAGCACTATAAAAGGAAGGCAACCTGTGAGCGCAAGCTGTCCCGACAGGAGGACAATGGGGTAATTCACTCTTTCATGAAAGAGAAGTGGAAAATCCCTTTATTCTGATTGAAGACTCTGGGCCAGGAGATTATATATCCTGCCTCCAGTGATGTAATTATCTGACCATTCTCGCCCCTTCTCTTCTGAGATAAGAAAGAAATGGGTCTGAGTGATACATGTGTTTTGTTTGTCGGTTTGTTTAATGAAACTCTGACATCAGCAGAGATCAACCTCTTTCTTAAAATCTAGATAGATTTCACTCTACTCAGTACTGTTGGAAGTCCGATGCCCTTTCTAAGACTACCACAAATTCCTATGGAGTTTGTGTTTCTACAGTCTTCTGGCTCCTTATTTCTGACCTGTGTGGTATTTTCTTATTCTTTTCTCATTTTTTTTCTATGATTATTTCCTTATTTCCTTTTGGTAGCAATCCAAATACTGACCACAAGTCCTTCTTGATTCCCCTTTCCCTCTGTCTGCTCCCACTTGGGTGAGGCAGCATGGGCAGAAGATTTTATTGGCCAATTAGGAGTAACAATAAGGAGATACATTTGAAATCTCAGTATTTAGCATTATTCTTCCTAAAGAGCCCCTCAGTCATTTCTGTTTGAAGGGACTTCAGCTTCCTCTTTGATCCTATGAACCAATTTAACTTCACTACACGCACATCAGCAATTCATACTGGGCCCATGTAGTTTACCTTCCAACTCAGGACACTGGAGTGGACAACAGGAATAAAGCAAAATTCTCCAGGGCAACCAGGATGTAATGTCACCCAAATAGCACAAACATAGCTAAACACCCAGCTTAGCCTCTGGTTTTTGCCTCTGACTCTCGTTAATTATTACTGATATGCTCTAGCTGTGATTCAGTTCTATCTTCTTAACTCTAAGCTCTGTCTTTTGTTAATGATCTATATTCTTGCTTTTTTTTTAGAAATCTCCAGCATTCAACTCTTGACCCCTCTTAAGGACTTTGCTTGTATTGCTGATATCCCAAATTCCATCCACATTTAGAGTGATATCCAACCTCAAGCATATCCACAAGGTTTAACATTTAGCTCCAGACCAGGGACTGGAGGGCAGAGGGTGAGGATCAGGAAGGAATACAAAGTCAAGGCGGCTGTTACTGAAATTCTCATTTTCAAAACGCAAACATTCCAAACAGCGTGTTTCTTTTTCCTCTTGTTATCTCCCAATCTTTCAATGAATAATAATAATTAAAAAAAAAAAAACTACACAGAGTTTCTGATTGGTTTTATAATGAGATCATTATCTTAGCTTGATCATGTTGTGGAAGCCACTTTCCAGGCCATAAACTGCAATGTAGAACTGAAGGTCTTGAAAGAACACACCTGAACAGTGGTGGGCCTCTCAGTAATCGACTCCACACTCCGACCCCCCCTTGGCGGCAGGTGGTGTGAGGTGATGATTATTACAGGAAGCGCATGCCAGCCTGCAAGCTCAGCTGTTTAGTACATTTCTGGAAATGTGAGAAAAGGAAAAAAAAACCCACAAACACTTGAATGTCTCTTTTTCCCCCCCAAACAGGGACTCCATGGTAATTTCATTATTGATAATTACAAAGGAAAAAACCCTCAAATGCAAAAATTAATGTCCAATTTGCCTTTTAATGGCCCGAAGCAAATCTGATGGCTATTGCAATTCAATGAAATGACAATTTTAAAAGGGAGAAAAATGCCTTGATTAAATTCCTTCTGCACCTACCCCAGTATGTGCATTTTTTCCTTTTCTCTGATTATTACTAAATTTGCAGAGTACATTTAAAAAACAAAATAATCTAAAATATGTTTTTTCTAATTATAAAGCTGGTGTTTTTTTTTTTTTTTTAAGTTTACTTATTATTCGAGAGGAAGAGAGCAAATGCTGGATGTGAGGGCAGAGAGAGAGACAAACTCAAGCAGACTCTGCACTGGGTACGGAGCCTGGCACAGGGCTCGATCCCATGATGCTAAGGTCCCAACCTGAGCTGGAGCCAAGAGGCAGATGCTTAACCAACTGTGCCACCCAGGCACCCCAATAAGACTAATGTTCTTATGACAGGCAGGAGCCTGTAGTAGTTAAAAACTCATGTTCTCGGGCGCCTGGGTGGCTCAGTTGGTTAAGCGACTGCCTTCGGCTCAGGTCATGATCCTGGAGTCCCGGGATCGAGTCCCGCATCGGGCTCCCTGCTCAGCAGGGAGTCTGCCTCTCTCTCTGACCCTCCCCCCTCTCATGCTCTCTCTGTCTCTCATTCTCTCTCTCAAATAAATAAATAAAATCTTTAAAAAAACAAAAAAACAAAAAAAACCCCTCATGTTCTGAAAGCAGACCACCTGGGTTCAATAATGGCTGTGCTGCTTTGTACTTTGCAAGCTTCTTACCCTCTCTCTGCCTCATTTCCTCATCTATAAAATGGGACTAATAATAGTACCTACCTCCTAACGTTGTTGTGCAAATTAGATGAGTTAATACACGTAGAGTTCTTAGAATAGAGCATAAGTGTTCAGTAAATGTTTGCTACAAATGAAACTGCAGAAAACTCTGAAAATACAAAGTCAATAACAAACATAATCATCTATCCACCCAGGGCAGAGCACACTTAACATTTGGGATGTTTTCATTTTGGCTACTATGTATTTGTGTGTCTGCCTATCTGTATCACACTGTAAACATGGCTGTGTATCTTTTTTTCTTTTTCACTAAACATTGCCATACATTTTACATGCAGTTAGAATTATTTTCATACATTTTGGGCTGCATAAAATTCTAAAATAAGAACTTCCTTTAAAAAATGATTTATTCTGTGGCGTTTAGTTTGTGTAATTATTTTAATTAAGTAAAGTAGTAAGCCTTAAGTTGAGATGATAGAGACAGAAATGCAATAGAGTTGTTCTTTTTTTAACTTATCTGTATCCTGAAGAACCCAGAGGTGATTACTTTTTCTTCTCTCTTTTTGATCGTTTGTATCCTCTGGTGCTGAGGGCAGGGTGGTATGTGAGCTTTATATCTGGGAGTTGAGGCCAGGGTGGATGGGGCAGTAGGGAGAAGAGAGGTATATAGTTTGGGAAGACAGATATAATAATATCTATCTTATAATAGTGTTATGAGGATAAATAAGACTGGCATGTAATGTGCTTAACATAGTAAGTGTGTAATAAATCGTAATTAGTATTGTTACTAATAATTTTTACTTATTACTTTAGAGAGTACATTTTAAGCACTTTCAAATTAATAGGGAGAAATAGATTTAAACATTTGGGTTTGCTTCATTCTGACTCAGTTAACCCCTCTAATAAGAGCCAGAGGACATCAAGGAATGGAATTTCCTGATGATTACATTTCCTTACACTAATGAATATTTCAATCACTCTTATTCCTTGTCTACCACTTAGAGATATGAGAGGAAGGAATTGGCCACAGGAGGTCACACAGAGGGGCAGGTGGAATCCGAGTCCTGGGCTGGACTGGGCTGGGCTAGGCTCAGGTACCAACTCTGCGATACCTCTAACTGATGGGGCTAAAGTCCATTTCCCTTCTTCTTCTTTCTGATTGTTCATTTATGTGCCATTGTGGCTTTCTCATCATACTCCCTATTAAACTCTCTTCTCATGGTTGGCTAAGAATGGACCAGAATTGGATTTACTAACTATTCAATTACCCACATTATCTTGCTCTGTTGCCATCAAACGAAGCTGAACTAGCCTAGCTCTCAAAGATTGTATAACAAGATAACAAGTTTTTTTCACTTAGCCTGCTATGACATGCAAGTTTGTCATCTACATAGGAAGCCCATCACAAAGCACATTGCGTATACTGAACATGAACCCTACGCTGGCCTAATTTTGTAGCTGGCCCGATAAACCAGAGGAATGGAGGTGAGCCCAAGAAGAGCTAAATCCAAGAATTGGTTGCAGTATGCCTTATCTTCAAGCGAAGTGTAGGTAGAGTGTAAAAGTTTAACCCCAAACTCACTGGAGGGAGAGGAGGGAAAATTCAGAATGATTTTTTTCTTTCCTTTGTTTCATATATATATATATATAGTCCTATATAGTACTCTATAAGGAAGGGTGGGAGGGAAGAAGGACCTACCTCTATAATATTCTGGATAGAAAGGATAGTGGGATTATAATGAACCATCTCAGTTTGAGGCACAGAGAACATATTTTTTCAGGTTGATGATCACTACAGAAAACCATTAAAAATATTCAAAAGACATTATTTTTGATTGTCTGCACTACTGTTTCAGGATATGTAGAGATAAAAATACTTGGTCACATGTGTTTGGTATGTATGTGTGAAATGCCATATAGATATTAATTCAAGCACACTGAGGACCTCGGGACGGAAATCCTACAGCAAAGAAACAGGCTAAACTTTCTGTACCTATATAGGCAAAGCTTATTTACCATGGACTCTCCCCTCCCTTCCCTTCCCTCTGCTTCCTTACCCTCCCATCTCCTTCTCCCTTCCTTCCTTACCCCTTCCTTCCCTCCTCCTTCTCTCCTTCCCCCCTTCACCCTTCCTCCCTCCCTCCCTCCTACGTCACTCCCCCCCTCTTTTCCTTCCACCCTTCTTCCTTTTTAGCCAACTTATTTCTTTGTTGTAGGAACCAGCAAATTAGGGACCTTTACTTTAGGCCTCCTTGTTTCCCATATCCATCACTCCCTGGCTGTGGCAGCCTCCTGCTTTGCTCTTCAATTTGTGTTTGCTTTTTTCTATATGCATTACCTTCCTGAAGGTACCCTGTCAGATCTATCATGGAAGACAGAGATGTGAATCAGACACAGACATGCCATTGAGGAGCGTATAGTCTAATGAGACAAGATAAGACATGTACATAGTTCTGAAAAATTCAAGGTAGAAAAGGAGAAATCTCATTTGGGATTTGCAGATAAAGTGCTATGGGTATTCAAAAAAAGGAGATGAGTATGTCTTGTCTTTTCTCTCTCCATGACTATTAGAAATTACTGAGGGAAATGGCATAATTCTATTTTTCAGGTATGGGAAAGGCTGGAATTAGTAAAGGACTCATGTTATTTGTTCAGAATAAATATTGTGCAAAGTGACCACTAGGCCAGGAGTAAGTTCCCTTTGACAGGGTTTCTTTTGAATAACAAGAGACCTCTGTCCTTTCCCTCCATTCTTGTCTCCCTCCCTCCATCCATCCTTCTTACTCTTCCTAGTTTTTGGCTATTTTGATAATTTATTGCTTTTTTTTTTTCTCCTTCCCTTTCTGTCTTCTTTTACATCCTGTTCTCTTTCACACTTACTCTGTGTGAAATATATCATCTTACTATGATAAATATATTATCTTATTTACCTCTCAAAACAATACTGTGAGGTAGGGATGCTAATGATATATATATAATAAATTATATAAAAATGTATATTTATATAAATTATATAATAAATTATAAAATGTATAAATTTGTGTAAATTATAAATATGTAATTATAAATATACTATACATCATTAATTATTTATATTCATTTCTTTTTTTTAAGGGAGGGAACTTTGGAAGGGGGAGGTCCAGTGACTTGCCCAAAGCTGCCCAGGGAGTAGGAAAGAAGCAGTTCTCAAACATAAGTCCATCTGCTACTTCCTGCCTCTAGCAGGTGGCATCATTGAACTTCCATACTGCTGATGTTCACAGTTACAGCCCTAATTCTGCCCATTTCTGACTCTACTCAACTCTTCAGCTGCTGATGCTATAAGTTAAAACTGTGGCATCCTTATGAAAAATGCTGAAGCAAAAATGGCAGGATGGCATTTCCACTGAAAGGTATGCATGTGTGTACTTGTATGCTTTTGCACACATCACACATACACACACACTCTTCTCTACAATAAATGAAATTCAGCAAAAGCAGCTACCACTTGTTGATTAGTAGAGGTGCAGTGACAAAAACAGAATGAAGAAGAGTTGCTCTAAAAGTTGAGGAAAGAAGTGGGAATCAGAGTGGGAGACAGAGATTCTTAACATTATTATGACTAGCTAGATGGGGCTAAAAAGATCAAAGTTGTCTTTCCCATTCTGCCCCTATATCTAATTATAACATCTTGAACTTTCAATTTCTGAGGCTTTATGTTGTAGTTTCACCTGGCGATGCCTTGGAGTTCTGTCTTCTCTCTGCCGCTGATGTACCGTATTCACTCGCTGATCATTTAACTGACATTTTTAGGACACCTGCTGGATGCACAGGTTCAGATCTTTGTGCCTGTGGCCCTGCCTTTAAGGAATGCTCAATCTCCAGGGAGAGACAGACAAAATAAGCAAGTGCTTATGGTGCAATATGATATGTGACAGGAAGACAGGCCAAGAAACTCATATTGTTTGAATACTTCCTTCCAGGTCAGCTACTTTGCTATTTTACAAGGGTTGTTTGATTTAATGGTCCCTAGAGTCCTAAGGGGTAGATATTATTTTTACTGGTGTGAAAACTGAGCTTCAGAGAATGTATGTGAATCATTGAGGCCTCAACAGGACACTCAACAGCTGATACATTCAAATTAGAATCATTCAAATAAGGTTTAAGAAAGGGATGGCTTTTCAAAGGTGTGAGTGGTTTGGTGAGCCACGAGGGTCTGTGCAGTAAGTAACCTGTTGCTACGAAAAGAAGAGCTATCACGAGTCCTAGGCCTGGAAAGACAGCAGGAGGGAGAAAGTTACTGACACCCAGAAGAATAGGGTCATACAGAGAAGGTCACCTAAGAGCAATAGCATTTGTTTGAAGGTTACAGGGAACCCAGCTGATCCCACAGGGAGGGAAACAGGAGAATAGATGGCCTGCTTACACACTCCCACTCTAATCTCTTGCTGGTGTCCCCCATTAGATGAAGCCCATCTGAAATCAGAGGGCCAAGGAACCCATTGATTTTGTAGCACAAGCCTATGTTCTACCAGGTGAAGAAGCATGGAGAGTGGATTCAGAGGGGCAAACATGAAACACGTGGGACATTTTGATATTTGCAGAAGGCCAAACAGTAGTTTAACAATGAAACAATTGGTCAATGCCAGATGTATTCTATAACTGTCTGGCTTACCTTTCTTTCCTTTAAGCAGTAAATGGGTATGTCTGATCTCGTTGATTGAGTCCAGGATGATTGAAGGGTAAATAGTCAAGGAAAAAAGTTTGAATTAAATTATTAAATTTAAGGAAAGTAAGACGTAGTGATGGTATAAAACCTTTTAGGCCATTGGAAGGATGATGGTTTTTACCCTAAGTGAGATGAGTATTCAATGGTGGCTTTTGGTCAGAGAGGGTCCTGATTTGATTTACATTTTAAGTGAGTATTCTCATTGTTTTGTTGAGAATAGAGTATTGGAGGACAAAGGTTGAAACTGGGAGACATATTAAATAATAAAGTATATGTTATTAAAAAAAGCAAATTTAAAAGCAGAAAGAAAGAACCAATGTAGGACCTAAAGTTGTCTTAAGACTCAATCTCGGGGGCTCCCGGGTGGCTCAGTTAGTTAAGCCTCAGACTCTTGATTTCAGCTCAGGTCATGATCTCAGGGTCCTGAAATTGAGCCCCATGTCAGGCTCCAGGCTCAGTGTGGAGTCTGCTTGTCCCTCTCCCTCTGCTTCTCCCCCCAATAAATAAATAAGTAAAATCTTAAAAAAAAAAAAGACCCAATCTCATCATGTTATTCCTTTCCTAGAATATCATGCTAGGTCTCTTTATCGCCCAAGTCATTGATTCATTCATTCATCTCTCAGTCATTGATTCATTCATTCATCAACCTTTGAAAAAAATGTTCCTAAATAACTACCATATACCAGACACTGTGCTATATACTGATAATGAAGCAGTGAAGGAAACACATTGTCCCTGTGCTCAGTGAGTTAACATTATAGCAGGGAGGACAATCCCAAAGTATTCAGTTGCTTTACTATGTAATACCACTCAGAACGTCACTGATGTTCTGAAGTCTTACCTGTCTTCATTCTTCAGTGCAGTCTCACTGTACCATTTGACATTTTTAAAACATGCCAAACTGACTCTTTAATAAAAACTAGGTGAATTTGGCCATACTCTTCCTACCTGAAATACTCTTGCTTCAACCCATCTTCTTTTTCTACCAGGGAACATCATGTTGATTATTATGTCAGCTCATTCTCCCTTAAACCCCCCAAACAATGTATTTATCCTGCCAGCATAGCTCTTGTGTCATATCAATGTAAGCTGTAAATGTGAGGGTCTTCATTAGTACACTGGGAGCTTCTGGAGGACAAAGCTTCTTGATCCATCACCTTTGTAGCTTCCAGAACCTAGCTCAGGGCATGGCTCAGAGTCGCTGAATTCATACATACAATAGTGACAGGATGAGGTGCTTTGGGAGTTAAAAACAAATGAAATGACTAAGGAATGTGTTGGAAAAACAAGAAGGGAACAATACATAAAACAGAGAGCAGAAGACGGTATGTAATCAAGTACTGAAATACTGCAAATGGAATCTATAGGGAGGAGACCTTGTGTTCTGGAAGCTTTAAGTGAGGCTGGGGTGCTTTGGGATTGCTTAGGTTCTTGGAGCTCATCAAGGACAAGCTTTTGCATTTAGTATGTCTGTAGCAGTACTGAAGGATCAGGGTCTGGTTATCCAGATGGTGACAAATTGCCATCACTCTGTAGAAGAGGCTGGTCTGAGGCTGCCATGAGAAGACAGGCTCCAGCATCCTCTGAAAGATGAGGCTCTGACTTGAATCATTTCCCAGTGTGGCCTGTCGGCCAGGGTTTGGACACTGCTTTGTCTGGGTAGAAGAATTCAGCTGTGACTTTGATTAAGTGGAGGATTTCCCCGAAAGAAGCAGGACAAGATCGCGGTTTTCCTTGTTCACTGGGAAACCCAGATGTTGAGCTAAGACGGCAAAGCAACCATTCACCTCCTTTTACCCATTTTGCTATGAATTTCGAGATCATTTAGAATAATATCTAAACAACTTTCTGAATTTTCATTTAATGGCAAATTTAGTCAGTGACATTAAGTCTCCTGCTTTGTGGGTAAACAGTATCATGACAGTTTAACACAATCAAATCTATTATGCAACCACTGCTTTATGGTGTTCGTACTCAAGAGAGGCAAGATATAGAGTATTCAAAGCTGATAAGCTAAAATTATCTTATCAGGAAATGGTAGAGATTAGATATATTCATGCAGTCTCTCTCTAGATCATCAATCTGTGCATCTCACTTGTTACATAATTATTGCAGCAAGTTGTAATGGGAGAAAAGGAGATTTGAGGCGGAAAACTGTAGATGTAGGACCATCTCTATCTCAAAGTAGCTCTGTGACTTCAATCAAAGATTTTGACCTCAGTTCCTTCTACTTTGAAATGGAAATATTACCTATAATTATTTGACCTGTCTTCTGGGAGGATCAAGTAAGTTAATGAGTAGAAAAATACTTTATCAACTATCATGCAATTAAAAAAAATCCACTGGTTATTGTTATGATTCTTGCACTTTTTCCTTTGTCTCTGTGATCAGTATTATATGGTCAAATACTAGACTGCTGTTATGGTTACAGCACAGGAAGAAAATTTAAAAATACACGTGAGACTCTTCCTGTGTCTGCTTCATAAATACGGCTTCATGCAGAAAGAAAATAAAAAAAATGTCACACAGCTGGATCCTCCTTTAGATTCATCATGAAATGGAGATGTCTTTAGCCTTCTAAGAGGCTAAATGACAATTTTGAGAAGGATTATTTTATGTTTCTTTAGCATTTTGAGATAAATCAGTTATTTGGGGATTAAACAACAACCCTGGACATAAGACTTCTACATGTTAATGTGACTCCTGGTCTTCAAGTTCATTTAAATCAGTTAACCCTCAGTTAGTGGCCAAGGCCAACAGAAGGAAAAAAATAGGTTTCCATTGTGGGCCGGCAATATTTCATTCATGTGTGAGTGAAAGAATGGGTTTTAAGTCTGTATTTATCAGTGGATTCTGTGACCAAAGAACTTTTAGAATAACAACATTTACTGCATCTTTATTATGTGTCATCAGTGTGCTAATACCTTGCAAACATCATCATTTTCCCATCCAGTTTTAAGGTAGGTACTGTTATTTCTTTTTTTTCCCCAAAGGGTAAGGGGTGAGGAAAACTGAGGCCTCAAGGAGAATGCAACTTGTACAAGGTCACACGATTTGTAAGTAAGGGAGCCTGAACTCTAACGAGGGTTCTCTGACTCCAGAACCTGTGCTTTTCATTCTCATACCTTACTGCCTCCCAAATGAAAGAGAGGTAACATATTTCACCACCGTATTTACTGAGTGCCTTGATTTAAAAATACCTGTGATCATGTTTACCATCAGCAATTGACCCAAACCATGACACATGTATGGAATAGGTGGCAGAAAGCATTTTTTATTTTTACCATGCTTTTCTTTCAAAGGGTTCTTTGCTTTTTCCTCTTCCTATGGAACGTCACTGATGTTTCTGTAAGTATCATCATCTGAACACTAAGTAAGATCCACTGGGGTTTTAGTCCCATAACAATTTATAGACCTTTGTAGACAGAGTCACACAATTAATTGTATTCCTGGGAAGGAGTAGGTTTAGAGCCCTGTGAATTGTGTAAGACTGTTGAATCACAGACCTGTACCTCTGAAACAAATAATACGTTATATGTTAAAAAAAAAAAAAAAAAAGAAAGAAAAAATAGATAGCAGGAGGGGAAGAATGAAGGGGGGAAAATTGGAGGGGGAGACGAACCATGAGAGACTATGGACTCTGAGAAACAAACTGAGGGTTCTAGAGGGGGGGGGATGGGTTAGCCTGGTGATGGGTATTAAAGAGGGCACGTTCTGCATGGAACACTGGGTGTTATATGCAAACAATGAATCGTGGAACACTACATCAAAAACTAATGATGTAATGTATGGTGATTAACATAACAATGGAAAAAAGGAAACTTAAGGTAGAGAAAGCAAACAAGCAAATACAGCAACTAGTAATGAATGATTTTAGGTGTTCTTGTTCATGGTCCTTAAAGTTTGATCAGTGTTTCCCTGCAATTATGCCATTCATTAATTCATTGTGAATATACTGAGCACCAAATGTCTGCCAGACACTCTCTTAGAACCAGGTGATACGACAGATAACCACATAGGCAAGATCCCTGCCCCTCATGGAGTTTCCACGCTACGGTTGAAAATAGGCAATAATAATAAACCAAGTGATGATTACAGTTGGGACAAGTAATACGAAGAAAATGGCCAACACAGTGTATCCATTTATAGGGCTGCGGGAACAAACCACCACAAACTGGGTGTCTTCAAACAACACAAATGTGTTGCCTCACAGTCTGGAGGCCAGAAGTCTGAAGTCAAGGTGTGAGCAGGACCATGCTCTCTGTGACTGTTCTAGGGAAGAATCTTTCTATGCTTCCTTTAGCTTCTAGTGTTTCCTGGCAATCCTTGGCATTCCTTGGCTTACAGATACATCACTGCCGCTGGTAGCTTTCTCTGCCCTGTATGTCCTCATGTAATCACCCCTCTGTGCTTGTCTGTCTCCATCCAAATTTCCCCTTTATGGGAGGATATACCTGTCGTTTCAGACTGGGGCCCACTCTAATGACCTCATTTGAAACTGATTACCTCTGCAAATACTCTATTTGTGGTAACCTTAACTAAGGTTACCACTTAGTTCCCTTTCCTTATTTCTAGGAAGTCATTTCCATACTCATAAAGCTCCCATTACTTAATGTATCTATGACATAAAAAATATCAATAGTACATGAAAATAACTACTACTCATAGGTTTATCTGTGTCAAGTACAGTGTAAACCGTTTTAATGCATTGCCTCATTTAATTAAGAAGTCTAGCAAAAAGCAGTGCCCTAGATCTGCAAGTCTCTAGATGATTGTAGTTATTACTAGAATTTTTATTCAAACCCATTTCTACCCTGCTTCTCTAAGATCTAATGTCTTAATCTTTTCAAGCTAAGTATCATGCTGAACTTCCAAGCAATTTTATTTCATGCATTAAGTAAATGATATCAATATGCAGAAACGACAAAAACCCTATATAAATCAGTTTCTGATCAAGTTTGATTGTTACAATAATTACTAAACTCCACCAAATGATATAAAAATCAATTCTTAAAGTAACTCTAGAATAACTTTTTCAGAAGTTTTTTATTTTTTTATGACTTTTACAAATAGGTCTCATACTAAAAGTATAAGATATTGTTAGGTATCTTAACTGAAAAGTTTAATTCAGCTTTTCCTAAAATAAGCTTTGGGGAGCAAAAATAAATGTAAATGCTTTGGATAAAGGGAGGCTTGATACACTTTCTCACTATATATATTTGCCTCCCCCACCTTGCAAAGGGTAGAGGTCATTAGCATGTAAAAGGCTCTGAAAAGTCCTGCAAATAAAGCAGCATGCTTTATCTTAAAGCGTAGTCCCTGAAAAGGGTAATCACAGACATCCTCTTCAAATATATCTATCACATTGTGAATAAAAATACTCTCCTTTTATTTCTTGCTCCTGTGTTGGGAAGATAAAGTGAGCCTGAAATTTCCGGAGACAGAATTGTAAATCCACAGGTAAACTCCTACTAGGTGACCAGATAGAATGTTTCTTTTCTCATGCCTTGGATTTCTAACTTCCTAGCCACGAGACATGCTTACAATAGACCTCAGATTTGTTATAGCATCTGCCTAACCTTGGAGACTTTAGCATAGCTTCCATTACACCCCACTGATGTTTCTGGAATGTCCTCCATTCTTTATCTCACTTTTCCTTCCTTCCTCTTTTCCCTTCCTCTCTGGTTAATTCTACTTTTTCTGTTCTCTTCCTCTCTTAATTTAGCTTCACTGTGAGGCATATGCCCCTTTAGTTCACTGGGCAATGAGTAGCTTACTTTCACCGAAGACGTAATTTTGAGGCCTTGATTTACAATAGGCACTGCAGATGTTTTCCCTAAGTGAGCCCTTTAAAGCATCTCCTTGGGTGCACAAGATTCTCTGCTTTTGTGTTTACCACTGGAACAAAGTTAGCATCCAAATTAGTGTGCAGCTATGACTACCCTGGAACCAAGCAGGGATTGTGTGATGACTCATCGGGTAAACTGTTTCTCCTTCCTTCTAACAATTCATGTGTGCGTGTTGGGTTGCAGGAGGACACACACAAATATGCATAAGCAGAAGCCCACTCACACGTACCAGCCCTTTAGGTAGGCTTTTGGCACAGGCGTAACGGGACTGTGTATTTAATAATACCTCATGTTCAGGCTTTATCAGGGACTGCTGTGTGCCTTATATTATCATGAGGCCCTGACAGTATTATGGGTGTATCCTTCACACAAAAGAAATTAAATGTGTCTCATAACTAAAGTCTAACATTAGCTTGTGTCTGCAAAAGGGAAAGGCAATTAGAAAGTTCCCAAATTAACATGCTAATAATATAGCAGTAATCAATGCTAGTCTGGGGTTTGGTTGAAACATAATGACCTGCCTTTATATATAATCAGTGCATATAAGGAAATGGTGTGAAGTGTGAATTTTACCAGTGATGTAAATTTATATCTTTTCTTTTTTTTTTTTTTCTTTTAAGTAGGAGACTAGACTTGGTCAAGGCGTTATAGGGTAAGATCCATAGTAGATAACAGGTTATAACTTTTTACAATAGAAAGAGAAATGGAACCTCAACGGATGAACATGTGCTTGTTTTTCCCAACTATAAACATAGTACATTGAGCAAACTTCCTTAAAGTGTTACATTGCAAATATATACATATATATGTGCTATATTTACACACACATCCACGTACCTACTAAAATACAAAATTTGCACATCTCTATGGTGAAAACTTGCTAATAATTAAATAAATTTATTTCGGGTAATTTTCATACTTTAGGGTTGACTCTCGCCACTTCCCAAATGCTTATTCACCAAAACTCTATCTCATACGTTATAAGAATCCCCTAGGCAGGGTTTTTAAATAATAGATGCATATGTATTAATATTTTGTATTCCTCTCCTATGCCAGAATTTCACTCTTAGGAAATAATATTGAAACTATGGAAAGAACTACCTCCTAACTGACTGGCCAGTCGGTTAGTTAACAGGATACACAAACTTTTTCAGAACACCAGGGTCCTACTTAGAGCTTACAGTGCCTCAGAAAAATAACTCCCAGTAATATATATTCCCAGGATCTTAAATTCACATACAATGTATATAAATGTATTTATAGAAAGGTACGTAAGTCCATGAGGATGCGAACTCATTAGTTTTTATGTTACTGTGAATGAAAATGTTTTATTGTAGTTTTTTTATGGAAGTCAAGGTTAGAGTTGCTCATACAAAAGTTAAAAGGAAAAAGCTGAAGTAAATATGAGATCCAGGTGACTCCAGTCTTTGCCCTTATGCTCACAATGTAAAGGTGATGGCTTTTAATTAAAATGGAACTGCTGTGTCACGGCAGCTCTGATTTGATTTTGCCTACCTGCACTGCCCAGAAATGATACATTTAGAAGATGTAATTAACAAAAAATTAAAGATTCTCCTTCATTCTTGTTATATAAAAGATTCCCTGTTCCCTTCCTCCACCAGCCCAGACTTCTCAGCTGGTGGGGAGCCTTTTAAGTTGTGTCTTCACACCACATGACTCAGTGCATTAATTAGCTAAGCAGCCCTGTGATCATTAACTCCTATATGAGCTCTCTCTTCCCCATCTTATCCTTTGGCTGCTTGGAAGGCAGGAAGCCTTTGTCGTCTGTATTTCCAGCTTTAATAACCTCAAAGGAATGCCCCTCCATACTGTGGAGATTTTCAGGGTCCTTTCCTTCTATTTAATATGACGGATCCACACAGATGGGAAGTGGGTTCATTGACTTGAAACATCTGGAGGTTTGGAACCAAACTAGAGCAAATCTGAGAGAGCCCCTCAGCCCCAAACTAGGCTGCTCCTCTGGCCACTGTGTATCCCTACCCAGGACCCCTTTTCTTTTCACTCTTTGCCAATCTAAATGGCTTTCCCTTAAAAAAATTAGACTTTTAATGATCTTGCACATGTTGTCATTGTCCCTTTAAACATCGTCCCTTGTCATTGTCTCCTGTCATTGTCCTCCTTTCAGTACCATATAGTCCCCATTTGATTGTGCCAAGAGCCTTGGGATAACCTCTGTCCCTCCATAAAACAGGCTCCCTCTCCAGTCACGTTCCCTCTTCTGTTTCCGTATTTCAAATCTCCTTTCCATGGGAAAGAATATTATGAATAAGTGGGTTTGAAGTGAAATGGCCCCCACCTCAAGACACGGCCCTTTCCTACCCTGCATTCATCTGAATCTCACCAGGACTGCAATAATGAGCCTCACCCCCCACACAGTGGTCCACCCCTTTGTTCTGCTGATGCTGCTTCCCCGCCGTCTCTCCAGAGCCTGTTTTGTCATAGAATATCACCACTACTGATTTCTGTGGGTAAACATGTCCCACACTGGAAAATGGGGAACTACGTAGGCCCGCCTTCTGCTAGTGGCTTTTTTTATTTTTCCTTAGTGCCTTGTATTAGTGACTAATTTTCACATTGACACATTTACCCAAACATAACATCACATGTTTACAAACATCTTAGCTGGAATTAATTAAATCAAGGGCTATAAAAATAGCTATTAATTATTATCTTCATCCTATTATTTTGGGAATATGCAAATGAGTAATATTTTCCATTCTGCATCTTCACAGATACACAGTGTTATCACTTGGTACATCTGCTACAGTGTTACAGGGAAAAAGGGTTGAAAGAGAGTCTGTGTACTTTCAAGGCAAACCTTCCATTTGGAGGACAGCAGTTTTCCCTGTTGTGGTAGGAATTTGCAGAATTCTAGGCCATATGTTGGGTGGAAAGTTTTAGGTGTTCTGGCAAATGGCTGGGAGTGATAGATCCAATGGTTGGTATTACTTATGGATATATAGTAGGAGTGCTTTCATGGTACTCTGGGATTCCCCCTTTGAAATGACTCTTCAACTTGGTTGATGTGGAATTAATGAATTCTCTGGTCCAAGGGGTCAGAATGTAGGGACGGGCTATGCAAGAGGCATTCAGGGAACCTAGGATGCTGCTCTATGAACTTATATCATGGGTATGTCCTTGCAATAATCTCACCCCTTTTCAGCTGTGACCCATAATTAAAGTACATTTTACATCTCCACCCAGTTGTAAACACATATATTTATAACCCAGTTAAAAACACATGTATATTATAAAACAATTTCCATTATACGAGGCACTCTGATATTTTCTGTTCTATTCTCTTTCATTTTACTTAATGCAGGTCATGATCCATAAATTGATTTCATGACCACCTAGTGGTCATTACCTAGTTGGAAAACCATTTTCTTCAGGGCAGCAGTGTTGCAACTTGTTCGCATCAGATTCATATGGATTAGCCTGTTGCCTGACACAACAAGAGTCTTAAAAAATTTTACATTAATATTTAATATTCTAACAAGAGAAGTACACATATCAGAAGCATACATATCCATGGCATTTCACAAATTGAATGCACTTTGGGGGCGCCTGGGTGGCTCAGTCGTTAAGCGTCTGCCTTCGGCTCAGGTCAGAGAAGTACACATATCAGAAGCATACATATCCACGGCATTTCACAAATTGAATGCACTTTGGTAACCAGTGCCCAGAGTAGGAAGCTGACAAATGTCCTCACCTTGGGTACCCCCCTTGTGCACTCCCCAAGGACGATCACTGTTGGGACTTCTAAGGGACCAGATTTTTTTTTATGTTTGCCTATATAGATTATATCTGCTTGTTTGTGTGCTTTATGTAAATCATATGATGCTCTTTTTGCATCTAGCTTCTTGTGTTCATTCATACTGTATTTGTGAGACCCATTCATATTACTGTGAGACTATAGGTTGCTAATTCTCATTTCTATATTGTATCCCATTAGGTGTCTGTGCCACAGCTGATCCATTCATGTGTTGATGTTCATGGGACATTTCTAGTTTGGGTCTCTGAGTACTAAACACTGAGGCTCGACGCATTCTAATGTGTGCCATTGGTAAAGATATATGTACACATTTGTGTTGGTGATAGACACCTAGGACTGGAGTTATTGGGTTATAGGCATGAGTATGTTGAGCTTTATTAAAGACAACCAAACTGTATTCTAAAGTGGTTGTATCAGCAGAGGGATGGTTTTCTTAACATACTTTTCTCTAGCTTACTTTATTGTAAGAATATAGTATATAATATATATAACATGCCAAATATGTGTTAACCAACTGTTGATGTTATTGGTAAGGCTTCCAATCAACAGTGGTCTATTAGTAGTTAAGTTTTTGGGAGGTCAAAGGTTATACATGGATTTTTTACTGTGGTGAGTTGGTGCGCCTAATCCCACACTGTTCAAGGGTCAACGGTATATTGCAGAATTAGAGCTAATACTAGATTGCAGAGTCCAAAGTCAATGGTTTTGTTTGTTTCTCCTCTATTGCTTATTAATATTTATAAAGGCCTCTAAAGGGGTGTATTTGTCTTTTTCCCCCTTTTCCCCAGGCCCCCTCATACACACGGACACACAGACACACACAGACACATACACATGCTTTGCTCCCCATGCAGATACACACGTAGACTCCTCCAGCATGCAAATGCAGATACAAACAAACAAAAAGGCATACAGACAGACACACACAGATACACAGAGGCATACATAGACACATACACCTGTGGCATAAAGACACTCGCAGACCCATACACAGATGCACATGGACACACACCAAGGTACACACATGAAAACGATATACTTGGTTATATGTCATTTTTTTCATATGCTCATACTTTTGCCAATAACAGAATAAATTTCTTAAGGTTATATTTGTATGATGCACGGTTTTCCAATAAATACCTATGTATATATTTGGTTTAAGGATGATTTTATTTTTATATTTTTAAGATTCCTGGAGAAATATAGCTATACCTTACTTTGGTATGCCCTAAACTTAATTACCAGATTGATATCAACTGTAAATTGTTCTTGTAGTATCTACAGGACATACCTATGTCCACTTAATTCATAATCTGTAGTAACTAATTTAGGGTGTCTTTTTTTTCCCTGAAGAACATTTTCTAGTCATACTCTACTGAATTATTGAAAGGAGATACTTTTGCTAATGATTGAAATGTGGGCCCTACAATTTCAGGAAATAAATAGGGAAAATATATTTATATATATATATATTAGTTTTCTATTGCTGTGTTATAAATTACTACAAATGTATTAGCTTAAACCAACATATATTTATTATCTCAGTTTCTGGGGACGGGATTCTGGACACAGCTTGACTGGGTCTTCAGTTCAGGTTTTCAGAGGGCTTCAATCAAGGTATCGGCCAGGTAGGGCTTGGGGTTCTTTTTTAAGCTTAAGTAATTATTGGCAAGACTCAATTCCTTGTAGCTTAGGACTGGCTGTCAGCTGAGCCACATGCTCAGCAACTAGAAGCCACTTACAATTTCTTGCCACATGGCTCTTTTACAACAACATGGCAGCTTAGTTCCTTAAGAGCAGCAGGCAAATCTCTTGCTACAGTCTCCTAGGACAGATCTTACATAGTATCATGTAATCATAAGAGTAACCTCCTGTTACCTTTGCTGTATAATGTACTTCAGTCAAGATAGTGACTATCCTACCACTTTTGTAATTTAACATTTGTTGGAAGCAAGTTACAAGCCCTGCTCAGACTCAGAGGGTGGTTTAGCTTGGGGTCATCTTAGAATTGTGTCTACCACACGTGGCTTGAGAGTTTTCTTTTACTTGGTATTTCTAAACAGGTAACCATAATTGCTGTTATGCTATTATAAGCAATTTCTCTTCATAAGTTATATTGACTCTAGAAACAACATATAGTCCCATTGATATATAACAACATATTGAATTTCAGAATATACACATATTCACACATATATAGATACAAGTATGTATGTATAATTTCTTTTAATTTCACATCCTACCGGAGAACTGAAATCAGTCACAGTTCAATGTATTTACTCGATACCTTGCCACCAAATGTCTTTATAGTGTAGATATGTTACAACCCAGTGATTTCTTTAAGAAGGAGTTTATATTACCTTACTCTCACCTCCAGTAGGAATCAGAAGAGGTTTAGAACATCAAAGGATGTGGTGACTCCTTTTGAAATGCCGCACACTTTGTTCTAAACCCTCTGAGAAACAGCCAATCCTTATTAAAATCAAACCTTCAAGAAAATGTGAAACTATCATTCTCTCTGGGCTGTGTTATAAAATCTGGTTCAAAATAGATCTGAAACTTTTAATGGGAATAAATGTTCTTGCACATGGTATGGTAGATTGGGTATGGGTAAGATGCACTATGCTTTCTGGGAAACATGCCAAGCAGTGGCTTAAGGGGACCACTATAAGGACTTTTCTTACCTGGCTCCCTGACAAATGGCATGCCTGTTTAATCAAGACTAGGTGCAATATGGTTGCTGCCCTTTAACAAGACTATACTAGAAGACAAAAGACAGAAGGGATAGGTAGTGGACGTGATTAGAGGGATAATGAAGCTTGTAGATGGGGTGAGATGGCAAATGAGAACATCTCATCCAGAAAGGCTATGAGGAAGCTGGGAGTTCAATCCCGTTTCATGAAAATGATCTCAGTAAAGATTGTCCAAGCCTTTCTTTCTGACTAGGTTCTTAGAAATACAAGTTAAGGTGCCTTATCTTTGAATTTGGACAGCCTGGACAAGAAAGCTGGCTCTGCTACTTCCCAGCTTTGGCAGGGTTGGTTAACCTTATTAAGTCACTATCCCTTTGTCATTGAAGTGGATGGAAATGACATATCTTACATACAGAGTTTGGTATAGTACTTGACCCTAACAAACAAAACAAAACAAAGAAATAGGTAGAAGAATGTGTGGCTACAAAGATAACAAAACCCTTGCAGGTTTCTTCAAGAAGCTTGCTACTCAAGCAAAAGAATAATTACAGAGCAACCTGCTAACTCCCAGAATAGTGGCAAGAAATTTTAGTAGTCTTTAGGAGAGGGCAAAGATAATCAAACAGGTTGCTCTCCCTCTTACCCTGGGCCTAAAGGGAATAATTTTATCCATTCCATTAGTGTCTTTCTCTAGTTCTGTACCAAAAATTATTAGAATCTATTTTCCTTTAACCTTTCCACCAAAGAAAAATGCTAAAAGGAAAGCAAAGATGAAGAGAGCTTGCATCAGAGATCTTTATGAGCTAATGGAGGTCAAACAGACTGAGTGCCTGGAGAGAGACAACAAAACTGGGGCTGGAAATGACATCTGGTACAATAATGATCAAGTGGTTCATCTTTTTTTTTTTTTTTTTTTTTTTTTCTGGAACCAGTTTTCCAGATAAGAAAACGATGATGATGATGAATAAGAAGTTAAATAAGTGGAACGATGAACATGACCCATTGTCCCCTTGCACTTATTCCTGAATATTTAAAATACTGAGTTCTTAGCCAAATTAGTCTTTATAGAGTTTTTCTGGTCTTGAGGGACAAGTGTGAGGGTAAAAAATACTACCTTTGCTTTGCTTCCCCATTTTTCTTCCTCACCATCAGCAATGGTTTCTAGGATTGCAAGTCAATAATGAGGAAGGGACAAAACCTATCACAATCTCAATTGCTTTGTCTCTCTAGCTCTGGACAGAGCATGAATATGTGGCAATATTTTCAAGTTGATTGGTGTGGGGACATGAATTGGAACAAAAGACTTCTAATTAGGGTGAATTTTGTCCACATAAATTAGGACGTTAATGTTTGTTTGTTTGTTTCTATTAATAATGCTTCTAAATTGCATTTCTCTTGGCTTGCCAGCTTTTAAAGACACCAAAAGACATGAATACTAAGTTGGGATAAATATGCAACTTGACTATTTTTCAACTTTTTGACCAGTCAGATCAGTTGATTATTCTTTATTACAGGAAATTGATGTTTCAAACACTCCCATAAAAAGAGTCAAGAAAAGGGAAAATAGGGGCAACCAAACACAATTCTTTCTGGTCTACTATTTTATAAAAACATGAGAACTCACAAAGACCAGTTGAGGCTAACAAGTAGTGTTCTACTACAATGGGAGAAGTCCCTTTTAATGCCTATTTTTTTTTACCAAAGGTATTTACTCTTTTATATTTTCCTAAACTCTGTGTCATATGTATTTCACCCCCTCCTACATCCACACACACATATACATAGATATTTTATCTCATTCTTCCAGGTTCCTTCATTGTTTTGTACAGTAGTATTCTTTCCAGACAATATGACAAGACTTATTGCCTCTAATTTTTTTTTAAGATTTTTATCCATTTATTTGACAGAAAGAGACACAGCTAGAGAGGGAACACAAGCAGGGAGAGTGGGAGAGGGAGAAGCAGGCTTCCCGCTGAGCAGGGAGCCCAATGCGGGGCTTGATCCCAGGACCCTGGGATCACGACCTGAGCCGAAGGCAGACGCTTAACAACTGAGCCACCCAGGTGCCCCTACTGCCTCTAATTTTCAAAAAAACTCCTGAATGCACCCTTCTGTCATGAGCACTTTTAGAAAATATTTCAACATTGAGAATTGTTTGTTGTTGATTACAAAATAATTTATATGTATCAATTCGGGAGCCCTAGTCTTAATTTATTTATTTAACTGCCATTGTCTTTATTATCAATCATTAGCAAAATATGAAGCAAAATCAGACAGAAATAAAGTTAAAATTTGAAATTTAATATTTGAGAGGGGATTTATATCTGAAAGTTTATACTGTGGACCCACTGTGATTTTGAAATCAGTAAAATTACTGTAACTATTATTTTTTTATTTAATTTAATTTTATTATGTTATGTTAGTCACCATACAATACATCATTAGTTTCTGATGTAGTGTAACTATTATTTTGAATGAATACAAACTGTGGATGTAGTTATAAGGCAATTTCATTTTTCTCTCACATTTCAAATTTACTCATTGGGACCAGTTTTGCTTTGGTCCCTAGACGAAAACTTTCTGGAAATGTTTATATAATGTAAGGAACCATGGTAAGTAATTGACATATCCAATATATAATTCAAAACTTTGAACTCATTTCAATATTAAGATTCCTGCCTTCCTCAACATAGGCCTGATTTCAGCTAGGAAGCCTCACATCACAGACTGGGGAATGGACATGACTGGTTTCTTCTCTGTATTGTCACAGAACCTTCTATTCCTTCTCTTCTCCCATCTGCCTACTTCTAATTCTGAGTCTTACTTGTTATCATGGTTAGGGAAAATAGGTTAAGTGTTGGGTGGAATAGCTTTTACTTGCCTGATACTCTCTTGAGTTGACATCAATATCTTTGGGTTTGCCAGACATTTGAAATTGACTTTCTTAGGGTAACTTCCCCGGGTCTGTATTCTTTGATAACCCACCCCTTCTCTCTGACTCCTCCCAAATTGCCTTGGTGAGAGGGAGACTCTCTTCTCTGACATATCACTTACTCTGTCAGCAGCTTGGCATCCAGAAATACTATCAGATTCCCTCTGGGAAGCTGTTTACTTCTTCAAGCAACCCTTTTACACAGAACCTAAAATATCTTTGCAACTTTCTCATCAGCTCCCTTATATGTGTGATCAACATTTGGTCTCTTGCTTTTGAGATTTTTCAGGTGGGATTTAGACACCACCCTCCAATGTCTACTCCACTGTGCCATCACAGCCTTATCCTTAGTCTTGAGGCAAGGGATAGGAATCCTTGGAATTCTTTTGGGAATTGGTTTTGAAATTGGTGATAGTAAGTCATAACCCACTGACAATTCCTTCAAAAGAATCCTCTAATGATCTTCCAGAAGTCACTCTAACTAAACTGAGAGTTAGGATGTAGAGACTACACACCACTATCCTTAGGAGTGGGACTCACAGGATAGCTCTCTCCAAAGAAATCTTCTTCATGAGCCTTCTCTGGTTCATTGATGTCTTTGTTCTGTGTAAGAGGTTATGAGCTATGCAGACATGACTGCCCCCACTGTAAATTTGTGCCCTCTTTGGAATGTATCATCTACAATGTCTTAGTTCCTTAGCCAAAACCTCCATTTCGATATTCTCATTCATACAACGATGCAGAGAGGTAGGTATAGTTTAAGTACTGATTTTATGAAGACATGAAAAAGGTTCTTCATTATTTTCATTTAATAATTATTTGTGTGACTTATCATGTGCCAAACATTATTCTAGGCTCAGGAAATAAGATCGTGAACAAGTTATATAATTTCCCTCTACTCATGAAGTTTATATTCTTCTGAAGAATATATTCTTATATTCTTCTGAAGGCAGGAATATAGTCTTAAAAAGAGAAAAGTCAATAATGTATGTCAGAAGAGGCGAGTCACTGTGTGCAGGTGAGTAAGGGGTCCTTTTAGGAAAGTTTCTGAAGGAAAATCTGTGAGAAAGTGACATTTTGTACAGGAGTTATTTAAATTAATTGTGAATAATTGAATCTATATCATGGAATAAAAATATATACATTTTAATATACATAAGCACGTCAGGAGAACTATGAATACTCTGCAATGGAAAGTTTCATGGGCATTTCTGTTTCTTCCTTCGTTAGGACTTGGGAAGAAACTCTGCTTCTTTGGGGAAGAATCTTCCTGATCTGGTCCAGTCAGGTTCTCCATCTTTCTTTTCACTGGGTCCCACACAGCTGGCCTGCACTGGGATGTCTGTGACCTTGTATCAGGGCTCTTATTACATTTGTAGACTATTCTTAGTCTCTGCTAATGAGATCGCTCAGAGTTCGCTTTGAGTATCACATCTTAATCACTTGATTTCTGCAGACGTTTCCTTTCTCCAAATAAACTCCTCAAAATACCTGCTGCTCTGTGTTCATTAACCTGGGACTGGATTCTTTAACTCCGATTTGAAAATTCTCCCCGACATCTGAGAGTTCTATCCTGATCAGGATTCTCCAAGCAGTCACAATGGGAGGAGAATTTCAGACTCTTGAGTGTGAGAAAAAACAAATCAATGACCAAATTTCCATCTGCAAGGGGATTTTCCCTTTATGTAGACTCAGGGACTTCACTCTTTTGCAGTGCAGCATAATTAAGATCCATGCAACTCTACCGATGGCCCAATTCCCACTTAATCATTTTATGCTCGAGTAAGGGTTAGGTGACTCAAAGATAACAAAATAATTAGTTAATGAGTAAATGAATGAGTAAAGAGATAAATATTCATCAACTAGGAGGTTTTGTTTTTTTCTCTCATACTCTTTCCCTACTCTTAACCTACATTGATTTGATGGAGGCTTCATGATGAAGACAAAAGCCCTCATTTAAACAAACCCAACATAAAAATAGAACTAAATGTCAATATAGACATCTACAACATTTTTCCACTTGCTGATCCCATGTCAGGTTGGTGACCTGTATTTCTAAAGAACTGACACTTTGGATTATATTGCATAACATTAAATGTCTTTCAGAAGCACAAATGTTCTAATCCAGAGCCAGAGATTAGCAGCTCCTCTGTTCACACTTGCCAAATTTTCACATGTCTGGGAATGTACAGGCATGCCCCATTTTATTGTGCTCTGCTTTATTGTACTTTGCAGATACTGGTTGTGTTTTGTTTTGTTTTGTTTTGTTTTACAAATTAAAGGTTTGTGGCAAACCTGAATCAGGAAAGGCTGTTGATGCCATTTTTCTAACTGCATTTGCTAACTTCAAGTCTCTGTCACATTTTGCTGATTCTTGCAATATTACAAATTTTTTTGTTATTAAATTTGTTATAGTGATCTTTGATCAGTGATTACAACTCACTGAAAGCTCAAATATGGTTAGCATTTTTTTAAGCAATAACTTAATTAACTTATTCTTAATCTTAATTAACTAATTCTTAATTAATTCTTAATTAACACTTGCTCTGCCGTTGCCTTAAAATCCAATAGTACAGCCATTTGTACACCATGGAAAACTAAGGTTTCCATGCTGTTTTCTCTTAATGAAGCTGCTCAAATATTATTAATTTTCAATAGTTCTATTCTGACTTACTCCTTTGTCCTTTGACTTGCCCACGGAGAGAATTAACCACTTGTTTATCATTTTTTCCATAGTACTTTTCATTATACCACTTCTCACCATGTGAGAACCAACACTGTATCCTATTAATCAACTGCCACTGCAGAACACTGGGCTGGGCATATACAGAAAATAAAAATCTTAAATTAAAGTGAAGTGAGTATCTGAAGTATAGACATGGATGAAAATATATATGCTACTTGATATCTCTTTAGCTGTGATGGTAGCCTAGTTTAACACTGGAGATCAGGATGTGTGGGAATAGGAGACGGTACAAGAGAAGTGTCCTTGATTTTCAAATAACAGCACCAAGTCAACCTCCTGCTCTAACTGATCTAAATCTATGGTCTGAAAGGACACATGATAGCTGTGGTCTGTGTAAATGTGACATTTATCTTCATGAGTGTAGTGATGAAGAATGGTTCAGGACTGGCACAGTCTTGAGTGACTTATCCCATCTCTTCTCACAAGTGAAGATAAATGACACAAAATATCAACCACCATGCATTATATATATTTATTCCACATTTGCTCCCACAGATACCAACATACAGGAGGCCTTTTCTTCAACCTGATTGTTTTTCATTTTCAAAATATACAGCTAACAATAACAACAGAGAACCTCTGGGAAAGACAGAGGCAATGAAAAATGCTGAAATGACTTCTATAGGACAAGCTATATGCTGTAAGAGGTTACATCAAGACACCTTATCTCTGGGAACTCTAGAATGGCTTCAAGCCTCCAAATAGGATTTTCACGGGTCTCTGACTGCTGTCATTAAGCTAACATTATGAGAAAGTCACAAAGACCCTCCAAGGATACTACACTAGATAACTCACCAACCTGTGGAAAATTCACGACAATGGTGGTTCTAAGAGAGTAGCTTCTAAGACCTCCCGGTCCTATAGCAGTCCTTCTGGTTTACTATATTCTCAAATGATATTCATTATCCTTAGATGATATGCATTCGTTAACTTCTGAGTTGGATTAGGATGACCTCATTAAGCTTCTTAAATTGCTGGTAAGGTGGACAGAATACAAAAAGCTAAATAATGGCATCATCAAGGATATTCTCCCCTCTTAGCCCTCATAGCTAGATAATATGGGTACTCAGTGTCAACCTACCATTGGATATGGCCTCTTTTAGGCTATGGTGCTGTAGTATCATTGAGAACATATGGGATCATTTTAAGTTATTGCATTCAAACCTAAACCTAACTTGAAGCTGGCCCTATTGGGGAAGGACCTAGTTAGTCCCTTAGATCTAGCTCATTAGAAAATTACATCTGGATTATCAGAAAGCCAAGTTTTCTTTTTGCCCAAGCAATGGACAGTTGTAGTTTTTGCCTCCTATTGCCCATGCCTGACTTTCCCCCAATGCCTTAGTCCTTCTCTCCGGTTAAAGGTGAGCAATGGACTCCACTTATAAGCAGAACAAATCTTGGCCATATTCTGTAGCCTCACTCCCACACTCAGCCTCATGACATCATTGCTCCAGATTTAGCTCTGATCTTATGCTCCAATAGCTTATACTCTATATACTACTTTGGGAAATAGTACCAATTTAGTGCCAAGACCATGCCTCCATATGTATTTGTGATCTCTTATGAGATTCCTGTCCTCTTCTATAAGTCTAAGTCTTTGGTAGTATAACATGACCCAAATCCAGACCTCAACAACTAAGGACCTGGTTTATTTCTTAAATTTCTAGATATCAAACCTTATCACCTTAATCCTCATCAGAATTGGTAGCCTTTTGATATACATCTTATTCAACATTAATTGAATGCTTTCTGAATACCAGGGACTATTCCAGACACTCGGGATTCTGTAGTAAGTCAGACAGTAAAGAACTCTCACTTCACAGAGCAACCCTCTTAGGGGTTAGACAGATAACAAACCACAAAAGATCAGGTAGAGATAAGTATTGAAAATAAAAGAGTGATGAGACAGGGAATGGCTGAGGGGAAATATCACATAGATTTGGTCTAGTAAGATCCCTTTGCAAAAGAATCACTTAACTTCCACAATGACAAGAAAGAACTCAGACGCAGAAAGATCTAGAAGAAAACATTCCAGGAAGAGAGGGCAGCTAATTTAAAGGCTCCAAGATTGAGGGAGTGCTATGGCCTAAATGTTCGTGTCCCCTCTCAAATTCATATGTTAAAACCCCAATGTGATGGTATTGGGAGTTGGGGCCTTTGGGAGATGTTTAGGTCATTAGGATGAAGTCCTCATGAATGGGATTAGAAGAGGATTTAGAGAGCTCTGTCACCCTTTCTTCTATGTGAAGACATGACGAGAATCCACATCCTGGAAGAGGACCATGCTGCCTCCCTGATCTCTGACTTCATGCTTCAAGAACCATGAGAAATTCATTTCTGTTCCTTATAAGCTACCTGGTCTGTGGTGTTTTGTTACAGCATGCCAAAGAGATGAAGACAAGAAGCATATTATACTTAAAGAATAGCAAGGGGGAGAATTAGGCTAGTCTAGTAGAACTAAAGTGGGCAAACATAAGAGCAGGAGATGTGGATGGATAGTATGTTAGTTTCCTTTGGTTTTCAGAACAATTATCATAGTTTGATGGCTTAAAACAACAGAAATGGATTCTCTCCCACTTGTGGAGGCCAGAAGCCTGAAATTGAGATGCCAGCGGGACTCTCTGGTCTTTAGGGAAGAATTCTTCCTCGCTGTTTCCAGCTCTGGTGGCTCCAGGTTTTCCTTGGTTTGTGGACATATAACCCTAATCTCTGCCTCAGCCCTCACATGGCCTTCTTCTCCTCGATATGTCTCTCCTACAAGTGATCTCTTATAAGAACAGTTGCCATTGTATTTAGGGACCATCTGAATAATCCAGGATGTTCTCATCTCAAGGTCCTCAATTTAATTACATATGGAAAGAACATTTTCCAAATAAGGTCACATCCACAGGTTCTGGGGGTTTGGATGCAGACATATCTTCTAGGGAGCCACCATTCAATCCACTACAAAGAGTTAGGCCTGGTGGGCCAGGGAAAGCAATTTCTTTGTATTCTGTATGCAATGACAAGCTCTTGCAGAGTTTCACACTGGGAAACAATATAGTCTGATTTAGACTTTTAAACTATCACTCTGGCTATGTGTGAGAACTGACTGAAGGGATTAATAGTAGATGAGTAGTGCATGTGAGAGTGGCTTGATCTTGAGTAACAGTAGAAAGAATAAGGAGAATTAAAAATTAAGGATTGTTTCTGGAGGCAACATCAAGAATATTTGCTTAGGGATTACATATGGGGATGGTGGTAAAAGAAACTCCAAAACTACCATATGTCATCAACCCAATACAGCTGTCCAAATATCATCTGCTCCTGAACTCCCCACTGCCATGCTCCATATGCCTGCTAGAGTATTTGTGTGAAGGGATCACCTCCACTTCCCTGGCTATTCTTAGACCCTTGAAAATATCATCCTTTCTGTTAGTCTAGGCCTTGTTCTAGTTCCTATGGCTGGTTCTGCTTTGTCCAACTTTACTTCAAGAGCCTGCCCTTCCCAGTGACCAATTTTGTTTCAGAACAAAGCTGTTCCAATTCTTTCTCATTCCAATGTAGTTCCCTGGGGCATCCAAGCAGAACGTAAGTGACTTGGTTCTACCCCGAAAATGGTATACCATTCAAGTTATACCCTGAAATGTCAGAGATGCATGCGTTCTCTTCAAGTCAAGGTGACTGAAAATTCTCTGGGAACAGGTCTAGCAAAGTTTCAGAGCCTCATTATACAACAATTATTATGTCAGTGGCCTGCACATGTTCTGTACTTAAACCTCTACAGAACTGTAGTTTCTAGATTGCCTTTTTATTTTAGGGACCCCTTTTGAATACACAAAGAGATAGGCCTAATAAAAATAATACTTATTCTCTTAGCTATGTTTTTTGAAGAAATTATAATTTTAAGTCAAGTATACTTTATCTCCTTCAATAATTCAAGTCAAGTATAATCTACCTCCTTCATTAGATTGAAGTTCTGATAGAGCACAGAGTCTTAGAGTGTTCTGAGTAGTTCACTAAAGGTAGAGATAACAGATGACAGGGTGCTATAGTTTGTAAATTCAAGTCCCTTAATAAAAGTCAAAGTTTCATCTTGAGCAAGCCATTTTATGGGAATGTGGCTGGCAGCCTAATAATATACTGTTGGGTTCTAGGGGATGAATAAAGCACCATGAGATCCTTGTCATTATTCCCTGACCTTAAGCTGTTTCCCAATGAGCTGTTCCCATAAGATGCTTCAGAGTGTCTGCACAGTATTTCATCTCGTAAGTGCCTGTTGAGCTTATTTTGAATAAACTCAACTTTTCAGAATGATTTTGACTTCCAGTTGTGATTTCAAAACTCCATTTATCTGTAACTATATCTTCAACTTATCAATTATAGTATATAATTTGTTCATTTGTCCCTGAAATGCAAAGTGAATTTTAGGATTTAGTATTCTAAAACCAACAGTATAGAAATAGTCTTATTAAAGCAAGCTTAAAATGTACCAAGAAAATACAGGCATACCTTGAAGACACTGACTGTTCAGTTCCTGACCACCACGATGAAGCAAGTAACACAATGAAGTGCATCAAATGATTTCTGGTTTCTCAGTACATATGAAAGTTCTGTTTATACTACTATACTTTAGTCTGTGAGCCATAGCATTGTCTAAAAAATATACTTCTCTTGTACCATCTCCTATTCCCACACATCCTGATCTCCAGTGTTAAACTAGGCTACCATTACAGCTAAAGAGATATCAAGTAGCATATATATTTTCATCCATGTCTATATTCAGATACTCACTTCACTTTAATTTAAGATTTTTATTTTCTGTATATGCCCAGCCCAGTGTTCTGCAGTGGCGGTTGATTAATAGGATACAGTGTTGGTTCTCACATGGTGAGAAGTGGTGTAATGAAAAGTACTATGGAAAAAATGATAAGCCAGTGGTTAATTCTCTCCGTGGGCAAGTCAAAGGACAAAGGGGCAAGTCAGAATAGAACTATTGAAAATTAATAATATTTGAGCAGCTTTATTAAGAGAAAACAGCATGGAAACCTTAGTTTTCCATGGTGTACAAATGGCTGTACTATTGGATTTTAAGGCAATGGCAGAGCAAGTGTCTTCTCTGCTCTGTGCTTGTGGACCCTGCTATAGGTAATCAATAGAGAAGGAACCCTTTATAGCTCTGTACCGAATGTACTTATTCTGGTTTTGTCTGTAATTACGGTTCCACAGATTGAATGTCTGAAGTTAGAAGACTTTCCATTGAAATAAAATTATTGGCTCTTTTTCCCTTGGTTGGTACATGAATGTGTCTATAACCAGAAGTAAGCTGAAAAGGATTTCCATGAATTCCAGAAATTTGGTTGGCAAACTGGACATTTCCAAAATCACTGTCCCTCTTTGAAAACTGTAGTTTGAACCATATGAAATCGTTGTTATCAACAGTTTTTGATTTAGGATATGGCAATTTTATACGCTTCATTCTAATCATACATTCTAATCTAATCACCGAGGGGGTGAACACATGAAATGTGTGATTCAGATTCAGGGTGTACTTTGAGTAGGTTCTTTCTGATATAACCAAATAACCTATTTCATTCACTTATTCAAGAAATGTTTATTGAACATGTACTAAATGGCAGTAACTGGTTTATGCATGCACATAAAATGGAATATAGTGCCTGTCCCAGTAAGGCCTGTAGTCTAATGATGCAGAAAGACACATAGGTAGGCAAGTACAATGTGAATGACTAACACAATCATTGATAGTTGCTCAGTACGTATTCTTTTTTTATTCCCATACGGTGCAATGTGTTTAAAAAGCACACATAAAAAGCCAGTTACGGGGCATCTGGGTGGCTCAGTCAGTTACACATCCAACTCTTGATTTTGGCTCAGGTCATGATCTTGGGGTTGTGAGATTGAGCCCCATGTCAGGCTCCATGCTGGGTGTGGAGCCTGCTTAAGATTCTCTCTTCCTCTCCCTCTACCCCTCCCTCCCTCTCCCTCTCTGAAAAAAACAAAAACAAAAACAAATCAAAAAAACCCAAAAAACAAGTTCCTACAAATTTTGAAAACCTTGGAACAATTAAGGGCATAAGTACCTCCTTCCATCCTTTAACATGTTCATATTAAGATTATATATTGGGCAGGGCACTAGCCTAGAGCTCTAAATGCTTAACTTCTTGTATTAACAGTTATCACATATCAGTTTTGTTCCTTTTAAATATAATCACATTACTTAACTTCCTTATACTTTAACATTTTCATCTGTAAAATGGAAAAATATAGTCTATTCTGCCTACCTCTCATAATTGTAGAGGCCAGACAGGATAATGTATCTGAGACAATTTTCTAATCTATAATGTATAAGATAAGCAAAAGGTAAGATTCTCATGACCATCTTTCTTGTTACCAATCTTGTTTTTATGGTGCTATGTAAAAGATCAAGGTGGTATTTTTTCCTATGTCTAGTCATGATCATGTATTTGGGGATGAGTACCCTATTCAGCACCAGATACTCATTTTATAAAAGTGGGTAAATTGTTTAGTCACTCCCCAAGTCAGTAGAGCAGTACTTAATAAACAATGAATGAAACTCTCTCAGATAACAATAATCATTCCTGTTATCTGAGAGCTTACAATATGCCAGGCTTAGTGGTTTATGGACATCACCTCATTTCATCTTCGGAACAACCTTCTAAAGTTGACTCTAAACTTTACTCCACTGTGTGGAGAAGAAACCGAGGGGGTGAACACATAGAAGCAAAGACATCAGATATTGGACCAGGCTATTGGAATAACTCAATTATTCAGATAGAGAATGGACTAGGATGTAATAGTGGAGGTGAAGAGAGGTGATGAGACTTTTGATACTCATGACTTCCAATGTATAGGCAATAGGTTGTAAAGGTGATAGGCTATAGAGGTAACAGGGTGCAATACTGAGGATGAGGTGGAAAAAAATGGAGATTCAAGGGGACTTTGGTCTGAGCTACTAGGAGGATGATCCCTGGAACGATGCTTGGCATAGGGTAGGAACTTAAAATTTTTTGTTGAATGAATGAATTAATGAATGACTGGAGTTGCTGTTAGAAAAGTCTTTATTGGGGTTGGAAGTTGAGTTGGAATCAAGGGTTTTCTAGTGGACAGATTGATTTTTGATGCCTCCAAGTGGAGGTCTTGAGTTAGCAGTTAGATGTACAAGTCTTCATTGTAGACTGGAGATGGATGTTTGTAGAGGGTGTTTAAAGCCACAGTGGGATCATGTGGAAGGTGAGTCTAGACAAAGAATAGGTCCACTAACTGAGCTCTGGTACACTCCAGGGTTTAGTGGCCTGACAGATAATGCACAACTAGTGATGGAGGTAGAGCAGATTAACCACTGAGGTAGAAAGAGAATCGAGAGAGTGGTTTCCCAGGAATCAAGTGCAGACAGTGTTTCAGAAAGAACAGGGTGGTCACTATGTCAAATACTGCTAATTTTTGTCTAATATAAGAATTGAGAATTGGCTACTTCATTTAGCAATGAACATGAGTTTTCTCCTCCTACCTCTTCTTTACCCCCTCTACACACACTAATTGTTATCCACTGCCTTGCTCTCAGATTATTATAAACCCTGACATGTTAACTTGTCACTCACATTTCATGTTTCCTAACTCAAGGGTTCTTGAAATCATGAGATTTGGGGAAACTTTCTATAAGATTGAGTTACACATCCTTTAAAAACCAATAACAGAAAATCCACAGATCATCTCTGAAATAAATTTGAATTATACTCAGTTTTACCTATATAATAATAGTAATATTCACTAGTGGCATTATTGCTTTGAAGTTTGAGAAGTACATTTACTTACATTCTGTGTTCCACACAGAAACATCTAACACAGTAAAGTGCCCAGCTTTGAAGCTTTCACCATCAGACTGTGCCACCTGCTAACATCTCCTTGTAGGAGTCACCAGCAGACCCACACTTCACTCCTCCTCATTCCTTGAAGATTTTAACACCTGCCTCCCTGCTTTTCTTTCCAATCCTACTCCTGATAGAATTCTTAGTGATTTCAATATCCATGTCAGTCCCTTGATCTTGATTACTAATTGTGTGGGCTTTTCCCATCTGTACTTGCTCAGGGTTTCTGCTTTGTACTGTTTGTACCAACTGTATGTCTAAGCTTCGGCTGTAAAGATCTGTGTTTGTGGGAATTAAAGATTCTTTAGTTTACTTCTTATGCTTTGCAAACTACCAGTACTGTCTCTTCATGTTGCTTTGCTCTAAATACTGTGTGGCCCTCAAGCTCAGATTCTAATTTTTAATATGCCATTGCCAGAGGAGTGTGGAAAGGGGGTGGGAATAGGAATCGGGATGGAGAGGAAGAGGAGATGTTAGCATCTCTTTTGTGTTTGGATGCGGGAAAAGAAACAGCTGGTGTTCACAGCTCATGCCTATGTCAAACTCTTAGCATCCCATTTGACTTTAGTAATTTGGTGTGTTCGGTTTAACTGTTTCCTACCCATATTCAAAATATTTTATCTCCTTTGATCTTAAGACGTGGTTTTGGTCAACACACTGGAGATCAGAGAGGAAATGGGATTTGTTGAAGGTCATGCATCTGATAAGTCAGAACCAAGTGTAGACAATAGGTCTTCTGACTCCAAACGCATTTTTTCATTGGCATTAACACATGCATTGCTGCAAACGGCCAGTGGTTAAAATAGCTGCCTTGGCTCTCTGCCCAGGAGAATGTTAGAATACAGTGGCAATTCAATAAATATTGTCACCAGTGTTGTCTGTGGTGATGTTGGTGGCAGCAGATCCAGAAATGTACTGAATTATTCTAATGGATGCTTTTTCATTTTTTTTGTTTTTTTAGATTGGCACACACGTTGCCTGTTTACAGCATAGAGACCACAATGGAGAGCTAGGTGGGTGATGATTCATGCTAAATCTTTCCCACAATATGCTGAACACCACAACAGCAGCTAATGTGAAGTGGCTCATTATACACTGTCAAATCCAATAACAGCAACGACTGGCTTTGCTAGCATGAGCAACTTGTGGGAAGCCCAGCTACTGCAAACCACTACTGAATTTCAAAAAACAGGCTGCAGTATAGTAGAAAAGACATATTCTCTGAGTCATATTTGCAAATTTCTTGTATGTTTCTCTTTGCCAGCTTAGAAACAGCCTTCATGTTCCCAGCTTGACACCAGAGATGACTCTCCTTGGGATTCATTTCTCTTGTGAGTGCCTCCTCCTTCAGTTATATTTTATGGGCTAAAGATTTTATAAGGGTAGGGGTGGCTCATAGACAGATCTGGAATTGTGGTTCTCCTACAGAAATATTCCCAAAGCTCCCTCGTCACCCTGTCTTGCACCAGCCAATCATGCCATTGCATAAATACATTTCCCTTCTGGAGCACAACATCCATAGGTAGCTTTTCTACCTCTACAGCGAGATATCATGAGGCAGTAGACAGGAGCACCGACTCCTTGCTCTATGACTTATGATTATGTGTCTTTTTGTCTCCATTTAATTGTAATCTCCTGGAAGGCAGGGTCCTGGATTTATTATCTCTGCAGTCTAATGCCTATGAGCCATAGTTGTCCCTCCATAAATATTTATCAGTAAAATTAATGCATTCCCTTCTAAAAAGTCTGTAATTAAGCTAAGGACTGGGGTTTAATCTTCTTGCCTCCCTTGTCCCTACCACAGTGCCTGATACATAGTAGGTGGAAACTCCATGTTCCTTTAGTGAGGGAACAAGAGTATGAATGAGTGCATCAATCACATGGTTCCCTGTGGCCAAATTAAAGGCTAAGCAAACCTTTTCCAATCATCAGGGACAAAAAAGTGATAGCTTCCAATCATTCTTCTTTGGGCCACCAGGAGTAATGCCCTAAAAGTGGTTGTTTATTTTGGAAGGCAAAAGCTAATCTGAAGCTATTTTCTTTATTTTTATATTCAAATATCTACAAAACAGAAAAACACCAGAGACCTATTCATTGCTCACAAATGATCTAGGGGGTAATAATGTGCTTGCTTTTCCAGCTGGTGCTATCCTGGGTTTAATTGAAAATATGCTGTGACCTTGGTTTTGTTCACTGGGCATGGGGGGGTATAATTAGCATGAGGCCTCTGAAGAACTCCCTTTTAATGAATGTCATTTGGCTAATTTGAGGTTTGCCTGTGGGAAATAGCGTATGAAGTCCTGTAAAAACAAGACACATTTTTAACTTTTTATTTTGCCATACCTATTCGTTGAATTCTAAATGCTATCAGTATGATAATAGTATTGTCCCTAACAGTCTCATGTTTCATCATAATTAAATAAACAGCTTGTGAATTGCAGTCCAAAAAATGTCTGTGTTCCACTCTTAACTTAAGGGGTTTCCATAGAAACTGTGGGCAGCGGGTTTAACTGACATTCATTGGACTTGAGGCTACATGCAGTGTTGCTATCTCTCTGTTTTCCTGTTACTCTGTGTCTATATCTCTTTCTCTTCCTTTAACCCTGGAAACCCTCTTTCCCTCCGTCCTTCTCCTCCTCCCCTTGCCCCTCCTCCTCTGTTCCTCCTCCCCCTTCTCTTATTAGCAATGAGGAAGTAATTTGGACTCAGATTTAACAAATGCAATAATACTAAAATGAGCTCTGATAAGTGTAATTGTGTTACTAGCTGGAAATGTTTTTCTTCAAAAACAAAAGAATCGAGAGTGAAGTTTACTAAGGAAGCACATGGTGGTAAGAAGGAACCCTTGGCTGCCAGTTGAAAGTTTGCAGGCTGTATATCACAGTCCATATTTCCACCCCAGCTACGGCTTTTCCTTAATTTAGGCAACCTGAACTGACGTTTCTTTCTCCTCAGTCCTGATTTTCAGTCTTCTAAATGGAGCATAAAATCATTGTGCTGATCATATTCCAAGAGAAAGAAAGAGTTAATTAGGGGGGAAAAAAAATACTGTATATTGTGTGCCTACTGTGTGCCTGATATTTTGCTAGATACTGACATTTAGGTTGTCTTAGTTGATCCCACAACATGCATTGCCAGGCAGTGTGCTGGAAGAAAAATGAATCTTGGCCTGGTGGTTGAAGTCTAGATCCCACAACAGGCTGGTTGAAAAGCCTTGATTGTAGTGCGTAGAGGCTCTGTCTTGGTTTCGCAAAGACATAATGAATACGAGCACTTCTAAGAAACGGTATTTCATTAAGATTAGTTATAATAATGTAGCCAGTACACCGTAAGTCTGCTGTTTTCTTCATCCCTTTAGAAATGAGTTGCCAAGGGGCGCCTGGGTGGCTCAGTCGTTAAGCACCTGCCTTCGGCTCAGGTATGATCCCGGGGTCCTGGGATGGAGCCCCGCATCAGGCTCCCTGCTCTGCGGGAAGCCTGCTTCTCCCTCTCCCACTCCCTCTGCTTGTGTTCCCTCTCTCACTGTGTCTCTATCTGTCAAATAAATAAATAAAATCTTAAAAAAAAAAAAAAAAAGAGAAGTAAAGAAATGAGTTGCCAAAGAGTAAATTGCTTCTCCAAATCAACATAGCTGTAGAAAGTGTATCCATCTGGTGCAGTGGTTAAAAGGGTGTATCAAGACAGACCCAGATCAGCTACTAATTGTGTGATTTGGAGTAAGCTACAAACAGCATCTACTTCATGAAGTTGTTATGAGGATTAAGTAAAGCATATGTAAAGTACACAGAGTATCTACCACATAGAGAGTTGTGGTTTTTACTCTTTCTGCCTCCCTCCCTCCTCCACCTTTCTGATTTTTTGTTTTTTGACTATGGATTCAAAGTAAAAAATGATCAGTCTCCAAAGTCTATCTAATATGTATAGTTTTATAAGTTATAAGTCATCTTACAATTCATAAACTATCTAAACTTATCCTGGTAATGAGAGAAGAGGGACAAAAAAATATCATGCTCACTTTGCAGGTGAAGAAAAAGAGATTCAGTTATTGACCAGATCTCCATATAGTGAAAGAGGAAGTGGAGTCTCTGGGGTTCCTTTTAAAATTAAAACTTTCAAAGTCTATGATTCTTAATTTGGGTTCTATATTCACGAGTTTTAAAGCTTCACCCAGCAGATTTGAATTCATCTTTCCAACAAATCGTGAGAGGAAGACACTTTTAGCAGGGAGGGAGGAAAGGAAGGAAGCAGAGCGTACTTACACAGTCTGTCTTTTACGGACCTGTTTCCAGGTCATTCTCCCAGGATCCGAAGGGGCATGCAGAAATATGTTTCTCAATCCCAGGCACAGAGGAGGCATTGATTTTGCATAGCAATATGCTTTAGTGGGGTGGGGTGAAATGGGAGGAAAGAACTGAAAAGAAGCCATGTATCAGTCAGAGATGTTGGTGGGCATCTAAAGAATTCCAGAAGAGTAAACAGCTTGGACAAGAGTGGGATGGGACATGATTGCTGGAGAGCATAATTGTTACATATATACATATATACATATATATATATATATATTCATGTTTACTTTCATATATATATATATACACACATATATACATATACAAGATTATATATATGTATACATGTATATACATATACAAGACTAATCACAATGAACAAATTTTTTAATATATAATCATCATAAGACTTCAAAGGCTCATCCTAGGAGAGAAGATGTTAGCTCTGCCATTTTTACTTGTGTGCTTATGTTTGCCTTATTATTAGAATATTCATTCTATGTTCTCTTTGAAAGATTCCCTTTATGCTCCTTTCTCCATTTTGGGTTAGTTCTTTTGTAGAAACTGAATAAAAGAATCCCTGAAGCCACTTAGCCAGACCCACAGAGATTGTAGTATGTCACCAAGTGTAGTATGTAACTGTACCACAGATTCCCCCTCTGTGTTATGGAACTCCCTCTTTTGCTCAGGAGTCCTCACATATGTTATGTGACATCTGGAACCATTGCCAAATTAGTAAAACTGAATCTCTTTTATTTCTGAGATGAAAGTTACTTATAAAAAAAAAAAATTATTGTTTTTCTGCAATGCCCTAATGGATCATCTTGGCAGTTTTGGGGTCGAAGGGAGTGAATAAGAAAAGGATTATTTTTATAATCATGACTCCAGAGCAGGGTCAGCAGACTTTCTGTAGAGGGTCAGTAAGTAAGTATTTGGGGCTTTGCAAGCCTTATAGTCCATCATAACTACACAATTTTGCACTTTAATGTGAAAGCCGCCATAGAGAGTACATACATGAATGGGTGTGGAAGTATTCCAATAAAACTTCATTGAAAAAAACAAAAAACAAAAGAGATGGTGAGCCAGATTTTGTCCATGGGCAGTAGTTTTCCAACCACTGATCTGAGGATTTGCCCACATCTCTATCCACCTTCCATTTCTGTGCACATGGCAGTTGCAGCTTCAAGGGTGGGGCTGGGGAGTGTAGGAGTGACAAGAGTATCATAATTTACCCTGATTTTGTGGATTTTGCTTTTTGTTACACCTATTTTTGATTAAACCTTACCTTTCCAGTATTTCTTTGGCATGGGAGGAACAGGTATTCATTCTGTCTTCACTTTACAGAAGGGTACAGAACGTTTAAGTGGTTTGTATCGTTGTCACCCATCTGTGATATCTGTATTAGGATCTGACTATCACCCCTGTGTTTTTTTATTTGGATTATTCTTTCTAGGATGCATCCTTTAGAGAATTAAAAAAAAAAAATGGTGGGAGAAATAACCAAGAAGTAATTTTCATTATCCAAACCAAGGAAAAAAGTAGTTAACTAATGACTTAAATAGGGACATGCACAGGCATCCCTACTTTCTTATTCCATTAAGATACCATAGGGGATCCAGTTCCTTATTGCTTTTCATGGATTTTCCTGATCTTTTTTTCCACGGTATGTTTTTGGAAATGATGAGTTTTAGGCCAATGAGTATCAGATAATACTCAGAGTTCTTGTTTTGCACAGTATTGTGTTAACTAAAGCTTGTTCGTATTGGAACGGAGTCTTCATGTTGCAAGGTTCCATGGTAACTGAGAGCAAATCTGTTATAAGAGAACTGTGCAAAAAAAGAGAGGACTTGGTGCCAGTATGCATGACCTATGTGTAACATGGCAGCAAGCAAAATGAGGACTGCCTTAACTAAATAACTAAGAATCCAATTTCCAAACGTCTGCAACTGCCATATAATTCCCTCTTTTGCGGTCATTAGGGGGAAACAAAGAAATCACTGATTACAGTCATTCCCATTATCTGACATGTCATCACCAAGCTTTTGTCATTATGCAATGTTAACAGTGTTGAGGTTACTTGAAACCAGCTGCAGTTCCAATTAAGAGGCCATCCCTGCTATCTGCATTCTGATTAAAGGACGTTGCCTGGAAATCACAGAAGGAGTCTACTCTGTTTCCTCCCCTTGCTCAGATCTCATAAACACAGACTCAATTAAAGAGAGTTTCCTTATCATGTTTTTGTGGGTCATTTTGGTGAATTTATTAAACTCTTGAGTCATGCTGAAAACTGGCAGGTGGTGGCTCCGAGGTCTTCAGTAGGAGCCAGGACCTGATGGGCAGGTTTGCTCTGATGTTTTAGAGAGTCTGAAATATACAGACGTCAGAGCAGCCAATCATGGGTCAGGAATCAAGGAAGTTGGTGAAATATGAAGGGAGTCTCACGGCATAAGGATTGTAGAGCAGAGATGTGAAAATCTTAATGTCGTGTCAACCTATATTTTAGCTAAAAAGGAGAGCCTCGTCCAGGCCCTCATTTTTTTCTTAATTCCTCAACTATTGAAATAATTTCTCAGTAGGCTTTCAGACCTTACAGTGTACTCTTCACTAGCCATGCTCCATACTATTGCAAATTTGCTTTTCCTTAGATACTCTTCCCATAATACTATTTCCTTCCAACACAAGGAGAAAAATCAAGTCCCTACAACCCATCTGATGACTTAATACAGAATTTAAGGTGTTTTTCTGTCTCTTTATCACAATCTGGTATTATTTTGCTTATCCTACCTTCTCTCCCACTGGTTTTTAGTATAGATTCCTCATAGGAGTCACCTTGTGCCTCTCTTCCCAACATTCGTGTTCACTTTCATACGTTCCCCACCAATCACATGCCTCTTCTCCAGCAAACTCTCTCCCTTCTCTCTCTTTCTTCTTCAGTTATTGTGTTCTCCTAGAACATGCTGTGCATTCTTGTTTAGCACTTTCTGCTATATTAGATCCCTTATGTACTCCTTATGAATCCCACTATACTGTGAGACACCTGATATCAGGGAGACACTGGGTCCTAAGTGTCAAGAACTGAGAACTGTGCGTATTCAAATCCGTATCTCCTATTAAATCACATGTCCACATAGCCTTCTCTGACTGTTCACACCTTCCTGCTTCCCTCTGACTACCAGGCTACTTCTAATGATCTGCACAACCACCTACACACTTACTCAGTGCAACGTTTGGCATTGGTTCATGACTGTTGTTTATGTTAGGCTTGTCACAGCACAGTGTTTCAAATGATCAGTGATGGGGAGTTACTGAGTGGAAGGGATTCCCTCACAAGGAAAGTTCACACAGTATTGGTACCCAAACCTGGAAGCATATATTATTAGAGCTGGAATGACTTTACTGGTTCTCTTTCCCAACATCCTACTATGAAATGAATCCCAAACATCATTAGTACTTTGCCTGGGGAGATTATATATATGTGTGTGTGTGTGTGTGTGGTTACTGTCTAGGAAACTTGGGGTTTGTACTGTTTAATAATAAACAGGGAAGAAAGTACTTGATAAAACATTGGAAGGTGATTTTAAAATAGGAATGACTCTCTATATGTATTTATTCTCTTCAGATTCCCAAGCATGGCAATTTAAATTGCATTACTCATTATAAAAATCTAGATGCCTTTTGGATGCTATTGTTGGTTTGTTTGTTTTCAACCTATAAAGGCAACGATGACCTTGCACAGAGCATTTCCTAAGGATTAATGAGCAGTTGAGGGTTAATGGCTCTCAACTCCTCCTAGCTAGTCATCAATCCAAAGGAAGCATGGGAAGCAAGGTCATTAACGGCATTACCAACTTCCTGAAATCAAATCCTTCTCTACCTGCCTTGCCAAGGGCTTATGTTAAAGATGGACTTGTTAGATTTTCAAAAGTTTCTTTAGTTACTTGCCTGTCATTAAGCTGGACGTAAGAATATATAAATATTAACGTAAATATGAATATATAAAAGAATAATCATTAGCCTCTGTGGACTGATAGAAGAATGTCATGAGAAAAATAATTTTTCATACTTTGATTAAACATAATTTGAAATGTTCAGCCTCTTTTATCTGCTTTTTTTTCCCTTTTTCAAACTAAAAGCCTAGAATCATCCTATTGTGCATCCTGAGAGGCTAAAACATGTGTCTAATTTCTGCAGTTTAGCCTCATTCAACAATAGATTTTGTTTCTGTGTGTTTGGGGAGATTCTTATTGGGATTTTGGTTGTATTAGTTGTAACAGAATATTACTTTTTTGATTTACTCCTGTTATACAGACGATCTTTATTAATATTAATAACCATGATATTTTCTCTTTTGGCATCAGTCAAAACTACCCAAAATATTCTAAGAGATAGATAAACATTAACAATTCAGTTACACTACCTCAGTGAATTTTCCTTTAAGGAATAATCCATGGCTAAATGAGGGGTGGATCGTTCTGGAGCAGAGAAGTCCTCATTTCATCATGCAGCATCCTGATTCTTACATTGACACAAATTCCTTTAAAAAATGACATGGAGTGACAAATTGTCACCTGCATACCAGTGTTAATGTATGTGGCAAGGATCATTGTCATGAGGGAAGACAGTATTCCAAGACCTTTTCCAATGGACATTCATCTTGAAGTATTTGCTCAAGACATGGGTCTTGTCCTTTGTTTTGTACTCTCAGAAATTTGATTTGGATAGCTCATCATGAGAAAGTTGTAGTCACACTTATAAATACATAAGAAATGAATATAGAGAACAGAATGCCAATTTGTTAAATTATAGCTAAGACTATAACAGACACTTAAAGTACTTCAGTCTGTCAAATCTTTTTATGTAGAACTTAAACTTTTTTGGAGTCATAAATCTCCTTGAGAATATGATGTAAAACCAATGAATAATCTTCCTATAAAAATATACAATCTCCACATTTATACAAAAATTTGCATATAATTTCAAGAGATTCATAAATGGTTTAAAATCCATTCGTGAGCTTCTTAGGAACCTTTGGATTGAACTATGCATTTTCATGGAAAAACATTATAATTCAATAAGGCAGTTGATGAGAAATCAAACTAAGAAAACTTAATTGTATGATTCAAATTGCTTTAGCATCAGATTATAATTGTCTTATGTATCAATCATTCTCCATAATTGGACTGCAGCTGTCACTGGGACTAGACAAATAACAGTAACAATAAATACAACAACAAATGTTCATATAATATTCGCTATGTACCAGGCACTGTTCTAAATCCTTCTATATATATTAAATCGTGTATTCTCACAATGATGCAGTATATAAATCAGAGTATCCAACCTCTAGGCATTTTCACAGATGGATACTACACACATTTTTATCTCTGATTTTTAAAAAAATCTCTATATTCCATTAGCCTTCACTTAGTTATGTAAGTAGTTGGTAAGTACCAGCCTTTTCCTGAGCCTCTTTTATTTTCTTTTTGTTTCTTTTTGTTTCTTTGTTTCTTTCTTCTTTCTTTTCTTTCTTTTTTCTTTCTTTCTTCTTTCTTTCCTCTTTCTGTCCTTCATTCCTTCTTTCATATATATATATACATATATATATGTATATATATATACGAAAGCCATATATTATCTAAAGAAATATATATATATATTATATATATATATAATGAAAGCTATAATGTTACAATGTGCCATGTAGCCTGGATGTAATATTCAGGATACAGCTTATTGCTGGTAAAGAGAAATTTTTACCTAGTCTATTGTTTTCAATCACACATTTACATGCTGATTTGGGGCAATCTACTTTTTCAGAATTTATTTTTACATTTTTGTGTGCATGAGAGGGCAAGGAGTAATTACTGAACCCCCCCCCCTTTATCATTTGTACTAAGTTGTATACTATTTTAACTTTTTTGGTTCTCATACAGGTCTTATCAATGGACCTTCATATGATATTTGTTGTTATAAAATTAGCTTATCATCCTGGCTCCTGACTATGAATTAAAATGGGGGCTACATGCAGTAATGCAATTCAACAAATATTTACTGCATGCCTAGATATCATCCAGTTCCTGTCTTTCAGAAGCTTATGATTAAATAGGTTGAATACATACCCAAACATTTAGATTCAAACACAGATTTGATAAATGTTATTGTCTTAGCATTACAGACACTTATGGAAGGACAGATAAGTCCCAGCCAGTAAGACCATTGAAGGTCAAATAGAAATGGTCACCGTAAAATTGGCTCTGAGATTGGGTACAATTTTGACCGGGAAATCAGAGTAGGACATTCCTGGCAATGGGAAAAACAGGAACAAAGCTCTGAAGAGGAGAAGTAGGAGGCATATTTTTAGAATCAGGAACAGACTGCAGCCTAGACTGTATTATGGAGAACAGTGGGAGATAAGACTGGAAAAGCAGTATGGCACAGCATCATGGAGTGTCCTGTGTGTCACACTAAGGCGGTAGTTTTTAAGAGGGCAAATTTGCCCTCCAGGGGACATTGGCAATGTCTGGAGACACTAGATCCTCACAACTGGGGGTGCTACTGGCATCTAGTGGGTAGAGGCAGTAAGGGATGTAGGCTTTATTCTCTAAGCAAATGGAAACTATTGGTGGGTTCTGTTTTCTTGAACTGTGATTGTCTAGGTTCCTGGGGCTCGATACACTAAATCTGCAAAGTGTTAACTACGTAGATCTCTGCCAGGAAAATATAAGAAGAAAAGGCCAATTTTAGAGATAAAAAATAACATGTATTAATCATGTTGTGGCCCTGAACCTGAGAAAAGAGAAAGAATGAAAAAGAAAAGCAGAGAAGTGAAGTTTTTATGTATTGGTAGGATCTAGACTTAAAAATATTAGTGCAAAGGAGAATTCAGGCATTTCTGATCATTGGGACAGTCATTTCATTTCCTGAAGAATGAAATATCAAGCAGTATATGGAGCTTGAGGTTGCAAGATTTTTCTTTGGTTATTCATTTCACAAAACCAACAGAGCAAACATCTATCATAAAAATACAAACATATCCCTGAACACTTCAAATTCCACCCTTAAATTTGAGGAACAAGTCAGTCATCTATATTTCATTTCTTCATAAATAATAAACATCAAAAAGTGAGTATGATCAAAAGGACTCATAACCAGCCAGAAACTTCATGCCAGGTATGTTTATCTCTCTTGCATCATGTGAGACTAAACAAGCAGGAAAAAACAAATTAATTTTATTTTTAGCCTTTCCAAGTCATTGGCTATATTTCTGGGTCTGCTTTTCTAACATAAAGTAGATTTGACTTTTTTGTAGCTAAGACAAAGTTGGAGCTGCGACCACTTACAATAACCCCTTGCCTATTCCATCTTGTTCCTTTGGATTGTGACAAAAGAATTAGGAGGTCTTTTTTTCACCCATGGATTTTCTAATTAATAGTTCAAATGAGTTCCAGAAGCAGAAACGTGATGATCAAGAAGCTCTTCCATTTTAAAGGGGGATTTGAAGATTACTTTACTTTGTGCCATACAAATTCTTGTTCTCTGTTCTAAGTGCTCTGATCCAATGGAGTGACCTGGAAACTGAGCAAAACCTCCCTACCTCTGATGTACAAGTAGGTGCTATGTGAAGAATGAAATCAGGAGAACAACTTATGCATTATCTACATTAGAATTTCAAGGCAATCATGTTATTTTAGGCACATACAGCAGAGGGCATTGTTTGGCCAAACTTAAACAGGACTGCTATTGACAATAATAAAGAAAGAAATAGGGAAGCCTTCCCCTGAAAACAAACAAACAAACAAAATAGAAAAGAGAGCTTGAAAACAATGAAATGAACTTTTTATTGCATTGTGCTCCCCAGCTTTTCTTTGTAGGAAGGACTTCTGTGAAAATAGTTAAAAACTAGACAAACATTTCAGAAATTGATGAAATTCCTACTGTGTGAGTTGGACTCTACTAGATGCTAGGGATCAATTAGTGAATGTGACATCATTTAGGTCCTCAATGAATTTATAGCCTTAACTATCTACAGGCTGCTTAGACACCAGTTTATTCATTTATTTATTCATTCATACATTTGGCAAATATTTGATGAACATTAATCCAGGTGAAAACTACTGAATAGGGCAAACAAATCTCTGCTCTGTGGAACTTAATATTCCACTCAGATGAGACAGGCAGTAAGAAAATAAGCATCTAAGTATATGAGAAAAATACCAATAATAAGTATATAGTGGAAATTAAATATGGTGATGCAATTGAGAGTGGTAGAGGTGCTTCGTTAGGCTGGATGGTCAAGAAAAAACTTCCTGAAAAGGAAAAATTTAAGGGATGTTCTGAAGGACAAGGAAAACCAACCATGCAAAAATCAAAGGACATGTGGTGCAGGCAGAGGGGACCCTACTGCAAAGGTCCTGAGGGAGGACAATGCTTGCAGCATTTGAGGACCCAAGGAAGTCCAATGTGGTTGAAGAGAGAAGGGGGGTGAAGAGAAGTTGAAAGGTCCGAGATGCAGGCAGGTATCAGATGATTTTGATTTGGGGGCCAAAACAGTTTGCATTTTGCTCTAAAATGATATGGAGCTAATAGGAGCATTTCAACGGAAGAATGACATGAACATATTGATATTTTTTTTTTAAAGATTTTATTTATTTATTTATTTGACAGAGACAGCGAGAGCAGGAACACAAGCAGGGGGAGTGGGAGAGGGAGAAGCAGGCCTCCCGCCGAGCAGGGAGCCCGATGTGGGACTCGATCCCGGGACCCCAGGATCATGACCTGAGCCGAAGGCAGACGCTTAACGACTGAGCCACCCAGGCGCCCGAACATACTGATATTTTAAAAATTCACTTTAAATGTGTATGGAGAGGTGAGGTGAGGCAATTGCCAAAGTAGAGAAACTGGTCAGAAGGTATTTCAGTGGTCCAAGTTAGAAATGAAGATGATTTGGCCTAGAAAGGGTCAAAGGGAAAAGTAGATGGATCCAGTTATATTTTAGTAAGTCACGTGAATAGTGTTGTGCTGGATATTAATAAAGAAAAAGAAAAGTCAAGGAAGATTCTTAACGTTTTTGCATTGAACAACTAACTGGCTGTGTGTTAGTGGCATTTGGGAGGTGCAGAGACAGGTTTGGGGATTTGTTTTTAGTAGATGCTATGGCATTTAATTCAAGTAATCCTTTCAATGTCTATTTATTAATGTTATTACCATCACTCCCAATTAGAAAGGGGCAACATGGAGGAAGCCAATTTGCCGAAGATCAGTCAGTAATACTAAGCCAACCTTCCAACCCTCCTGATTCTATTCTCAATCTGGTTTTTGTTCCTCTAAGTTTTGCTAATATAAGTTTCTGGCTCTTTCTGTGCTTAAGCATTGTTTCAAGTTGGAAAGTATAGCATTTCATTAGGGAACCAAAACTGAATGTGTGTTTAGTAGTCCTTTGTGTGCCATTTACAGAGCAGAGCAGTGCCAGAGATCAGAGATACCTCTCTCCTGACATGCACATCAGAGTTTCCGAAAATCATACCCCAATCCCTGTGTACAGTGATATATTTTTTTAATGTGACCACATACAGAAGCTGATTTTGCCTTCACTGGTATTTCATGCTCTACAGGATTTCAGCTAGGGCTAATTAATTTCTTTTTTTTTTTTTTTTTAGGATTTTATTTATTTGAGAGAGAGAGAATGAGAGACAGAGAGCATGAGAGAGAGGAGGGTCAGAGGGAGAAGCAGACTCCTTGCTGAGCAGGGAGCCCGATGTGGGACTTGATCCTGGGACTCCAAGATCATGACCTGAGCCGAAGGCAGTCGCTTAACCAACTGAGCCACCCAGGCGCCCTAGGGCTAATTAATTTCAACCTGTACACATCTCAGTTATCAGATCATCAGATTGAGGATCAGTTTCATTCAGTTTTAAAGTAATGCTAGGGATGTCGATTATTGAAGTCACAGGACTTTTCCATCAACCATTCCTCTCTCCAATTTCTTTTACACACAAGGGCAGATCATCCTTTTATACACCGTGCTCTCTCATCAAACCTTTTCCTGCCTAAGGGGATTGTGGTTTCTTCCTAAGTCTCTTTATTGAAGCAATCCAAACTTCCACCAGGCTTGCAGCGCCCCTCAGTTGGGCCAACTCAACCATCTAAATTCTGCAGCATTAGCCTTCTGCTTCCAAGAAGTCAGTTTTCCTTCATTTCATGCTCCTACTCCTCTGCTTTTTTAAGTAATCTCTTACCTCCTCCACCACCACCCTGACTCAATGCAAGTTTATGTCCCCTTAAAGACTTACATACTGAGGGTTCTAGAGGGGAGGGGGGTGTGGGGATGGGTTAGCCCGGTGATGGGTATTAAAGAGGGCGCATTCTGTATGGAGCACTGGGTGTTATTCACAAACAATTAATCATGGAACACTACACCAAAAACTAAAGATGTAATGTATGGTGATTAACATAACATTAAAAAAAAAAAAAAGACCTACATACAATCCTGAATCCTCTTCTTAAAACTTTCCCTGATTGTCTGTGACTTCTGACAACCCTTTATGGCATTTAAATATTGAATATGTTGGTTTGCGTTAGTACCCAGGACACCTATATGTACACTTCTTTATTTTTTATATGAATTTGTACAATTGTATTATAGCTCCAATGAGATTATGATGTTCTAGAAGTCCTGGCCAATTTCATTCTTATACTCCTGACTATACTGTCCAAACAATGCAACATGCTGGCCACATGCTTTTTTTTTCCTTTTCTTTTCAATACATAGTTCTCTCTACTCGCTGTTTCTTTTCACCTGGTACTACAATTGTGTCACCTCTGAATCCCAAAATATGTATTATTTTATATAAATCAGATTAAGTCTTTGAGAAAAATGAAAATGCAGACTCGGGTGTCATCATCATCATCTTCTTCTTCAGCTCAATTTCTTATAATTTTCTGGAAACATTGCCAGGTCTGTATGTTCAGCCAAAGAACCTCCTGTTGACTTGACAGGTTGAGTCCTGGTTTACAGCCATTTAAATGTTATATCATTTCCATTACATTTGCCTAGAGGGTCAGCCCTAGGCACAGTTACAAAAATTTTCTTCTCCCTGAAAATCTGCAGAGCTACATAATATTATATATGGAGTAGAGAAAACTCAACAGACTTATAAAATTGGGTTTCAGTTGGGAAAAAGTGAATTATATTAGAAAATATTTATAGAATAATTTTGATTTGGAGAGGTAAGCTATCTTTGATAATGGTATTATTTGAGGTGTTGTTTTTCCTTCTCCGGTGTATTCTAGCACTCTTTAAAATTGAAAGAGTTATCCAGAGAAATGACTGTAATGGAAAGCCTTTTAGCATGATAGGGATGAGCCTCACCTCCTTTCTGACAAGCAGTTCATGTTGCCTCAGTTCACATTGTTTCCTTTGGTAGGTCTCAAATTTATAATGGTACAAGAAATCAGAATTTTTCTACTGTCTTACTTATTTCTTTGCTATTGGTTCCAGAAGTGGGGAGATCGTGAGAGAAAAAAAGAGAGAGGGAGGGAGGCAAGGGAAGAGGGAGAAAGGAGAATGAATATGTGAGATAGGTTTCACTGTAAGTAACCAGGAAAAAGTAATTGTTTATACTGTAAGGAATTGAATATTTTAAATATTGAGAAAATATAGAGGAAAGATAGTGACAGGATTCATTAATTCAGCTGTCCATCACGAATATCAAAAATACAAATTCTTCCCCTCTTTCCATTTTCCTTCCTTGGCATAACTGCTTTATTCTTAGGCTTCCTCCTTTCTTGGCCACAAGATGACTTCAGCAACTCTAGGCATCTTACACTCACAACAATACCCAGAAACAGAATAAAGAACTATTTCTTCCCCATGTTTTTCTTCTTTTTAGTGGGAGAAAAAAAAATTCCTGAACCCCTCAGCTGATTTCTTCTCACATCTCATTGGCCAAATTGTGTCATATGTCCAGACCTATTCAGTCTCTCACAACAGAAATGGTGCAACCAATATTTGTTTAGACAAGAGCTCAGCAAATTAGTCCAAATTAGCCCTGGAAGCTAAGAATGTTCTAGAATTTTTAAATAGAAAAAAATGTTAAGAATAATATTTTGAGGGGCACCTGGGTGGCTTAGTCAGTTAAGCATCTGCCTTCAGCTCAAGTCATGATCCCAGGGTCCTGGGATCCAGCCCTGCATTAGGCTCTCTGCTCAGCGGGGAGTCTGCTTCTCTCTCTCCCTCTAACCCTCCACCCTGCTTGTGCTTGCTCTCTCTCTCTCAAATGAATAAATAAAAAATCTTTAAAAAAAAAGAATAATATTTTGAGACATGTGAAAATGGTATGAAATTCAAATTTCAGTGCCCATAGTAAGTTTAATCAGAACCATATCCATTCATTTAGGTTACAATGGCAGAATAGAGTAGTTACAACAGGAGACCATATGGCCTGCAAAGCCTAAAATATTTACTATCTGGCCCTTTACAGGAAAAATTTGGCTAGCCCTACCTTCAACCAAATTCTGTTTACCCAGCAGTCCTGGGTCAGTCTCTTCCAAAGCAGATAATATAGTTTTGTGATTTTTTTTTTTTTTTTTTAGGATGGGAGTGAAGATTCCTGAACAAAATGTTCTAGGGAAAGAATAAGGGATGAAGATGTTGAGTAGGTAACAAATGTGAAGAAAGAGAGAAAGAGAGGTTCAAGCATAATTTAAACGAATAATCCATACTTAGTGCTGTTAAAAGCTGTCTCCCAACACAACCTGTTGAAAAGACAGAGCGAGTTTATTTCTTACTCTGTTAAGGGAGGTCACCATCTCACAAAGGTATGGGAGTATCTGTTAGTAGAGTGGTGAAGATTAGGACAGAATTTATGGAGAATTGGAAGTCTGATTTGAGAGGAGTTTCACTGTGGGAGGTTGATTAGGAGAGAGTAAAAATTATGGTACAGCCATCCAAGATTTGTGAAAACAGCAAAGTGAGGCGAGAGATTCAAAGAATCTTAAGTATAGACTGCCATTAGATGCTTTCTATGAAAGAACTGTTGGATCTTTGGGCAGGTTCCTAGAGGGACAATGAAACCATTTGCTTGGACAGGAGAGTCCCCAAAGATAGAGATGCTAATAAAGACAATGGAAGAGCAAAATCATGATTATGTCAACAGAAAGGTATGGTTTGGAGGTCTCTGTGTCCAGGCTGAGTGTGGGGCAAGTGGTCTTGGTTCTCAGTATTTAGGGGTTTTGTCGCAGATACATGTGAGTGTGAGTGTGTGTTCTGTGGGGGAGAGTAGTTGTGGCTAATAAATTCACCTTTCTTTTACCTGGCTCCAAACTAGTTCCAATACCTAGACCCAGTTATGCTAACTGAGCAATGATACTGTGCTAAATAAACCACCCCCTGTATCTCAGTGCACTGAAGCGTGGGTAGGGAAAGAAGAAAGGTCTGTTGACAAAGTCAGAATATCCTCTGGGACAAGGCTAAAAGTATTACAGTTTAATCCAAAACCCATACAGGTCCATTTGTAAATGCTGTCAGATGACATTATAATGGATAGTGCGTACCTTAAAATTGATTTCTTTTTGATGTGATAAAAACATCTTATGAAAGAGGTGTTGAAACATAGCTTTAAATGTAAAGTAACATAATTTAGATTTTAAAATAGAAAACCTTTTGTTGATAGTAGTTTATTCGATTCAGTGCATGTACCAAGCATTATTTTCTGTGGGTTATAAATTACCTTTGAACCAGCTATAATTCATAAATTGTTACTTATGACTGATTTATAGGAAATCTCATTAATAGCAATAGCAGGAAGACCTTGAAGTAAGCAAGAAATAGAAAATAAGACAGCCTGGGAATTGAAAAGGAAGAGACACATGCACTCTACAATTAATTGCAATGTATTGGATTTGCATATGAAAGCATGCTTCTGATCATTGCAGTTAATCCTTACCATAACTTTGAATAATAGATATAAGTGTTATTCCTATCTTATATAAGAGGAAGAAACTGAGCGTCCCATCACTTTATTTTTAGTTTGAATATGTTTTAAATATTTATTATATATTGCTTATTATGAGCTGGTAAGTTTATATATAAACTTACTATATATACATATATATGTATATATGATATATATATAATGTGATATTGCTAACAAAAGCCTTTTGAGTAGATGACAGTGGCGTTTCTCTTTTACAGGCAGGAAAGTAAAGAGAAGTGAAATAACTTTTCCAGTTGTAGAGACATGGAGGTTTAAGCAGGTATTTAAATTTAGCAAGTCTTTACCAGAGCCTTCTCCCTTGACCATGGAACATGGCTCCCATTGCTATGTCTTATTTTAAGGAGAAAAGGATAGCAAATGGCTTATCTTAAGCAAATGACTTAGTTTCTTCACTTTTGTGCTATGTCCAGTCAATCAGTTGTTTTTCTATATCTCTATTGCCAGAGACCCTAGGATTCTGAGAGTCATAGGGTGGGAGATGGGAGGTGAACTAGAGGAGCAGGACCCTGGGACCCCAATCCTAAAAACACCCATCAGTTAATGTATCAGAGATTTTATGTGCTATTTTCTAAATGCCCAATTACCTAAAAATTGTGTGTTGGAGAGAGGGGAGCAAATGTAAAACTACACCAAATCATATGAATAAAAATTTTCAGTGGTTGTGTTACTGGAAATTTAAGTAGGGTTCTATTTAAAGTGGAAATCTACAAGGGTTTTTAAGGTCATGTTTAAATTTACAATAAAAAATAACTCCTAATCTAGCTCAGGGTGAGAAGCCTACCAATCATATTGTTGTCACAGTGTAAATGGGACAATAGAATAGACCTATAAAGCCATCAACAAGATTAATAAAATGAGCAGGGCCCCATTATTTAGTGATTAGTTGTTTTAAAATGTAGATTTTATTATTATTTCTGTATGATGAGACAAATCAGGAGGCAATCGTCATTGAAGTTTTTTTTTGTGTTTTTTTTTTTTTACTCACAATTCCCAAGAGGAGAGAGCATGCCATGCCACATGGGGGCCACACAAGGAAGCACCAGGGTCAGTCAGGGGGGTACAGGGAGCAAGGGAAAATCTGAGCAAGAGCCTTTATCATGGTTTGTGAGAAAAAGCAAGAGAAGTCAGGGTAAGCAGGCTGGTAATTGGCTAGCCCTGTGAGATCCTGATAAAGAAGGTGGTCGGGGTATAGGCTTCAGATTGATTGGTTTGCATATGAAAGGCATGCTTGCGGGCAAGTCTTTTACTATCTCTAAGAATTGGCTAGCCCGTGGAGGGGTCTCTCTGGAACAACAAGGCCCCAGATACCAAAACATAAGAAAATACAGAAAATAGGACCACCTGAGTGGCTCAGTTGGTTAAGCGTCCAGACTTTTGATTTCGGGTCAGGTCATGATCTCAGGGTCATGAGATGGAGCCCTGCATCAGGCTCCATGCTGGGTGTGGAGTCTGCTTAAGATTCTCTCTCTCCTTCTCCCTCTGCCTCTCACGCCCCCCACTGGTGAGCTCTCTCTTTCTCTCTCTCTCTTAAAAGAAAGGATGAAAAAAGAAAGAGAGAGGAAGGAAGGAAGGAAGGAAGGAAGGAAAGAAAGAAAAAGGAAAGAAAGAAAGAAAGAAAGAAAGAAAGAAAGAAAGAAAGAAAGAAAGAAAGAAAGAAGAAAGAAAGAAAGAAAGAAAGAAAGAAAGAAAGAAAGAAAGAAAG